>NC_090374.1:108020829-108320829 GCF_036365525.1 Heterodontus francisci | reverse complement strand
GTCAGTAGTGGTGCTACTGAGCCACTCTTGGTGAAGGACATTGAAGTCCCTTTTTGTGCCCTTGCTACCATCAGTGTTTCCTCTAATTGGGTGTATTGATTCATCAGCTGAGGGGACGAGTAGGTGGTAATCAGCAGGAGGTTTCCTTGCCCATGTTTGACCTGATGCCATGAGACTTCATGTGGTCCGGAATCAATGTTGAGGATTCCCAGGGCATCTTCCTCCCGACTGTATATCACTGTGCCGCCACCTCTAGTGGGTTTGTCCTGCCAGTGGGATAGGACATAACCAGGGATGGTGATGGTGATGTCTGAGAAATTGTCTGTCAGGTATGATTCCCCGAGTGTGACTATGTCAGGCTGTGGGACTTTGACTAGTCTGTGGGACAGCTCTCCCAATTTTGGCACAAGCCCCCAGATGTTGGCAAGAAGGACTTCGCAAGGTCGACAGAGCTTGTTTTGCTGTTGTCGTTTCTAGTGCCTAGATCGATAACGGGTGTTCCGTCCAGTTTCATTCCTTTTCTTAGACTTTGTAGCGGTTTGATACAACTGATTGGCTTGAGGGGCCATTTCAGGGCACATTTAAGGGTCAACCACATTGCTGTGGGTCCAGAGTCACATGAATGCCCGACCAGGTAAGAACAACAGATTTCCTTCCCTAAATGACATTAGTGAACCAGATGGGTTTTTACAACAATCAGCAATGGTTTCATGATCACCACTAGACTAGCTTTTTAATTCCAGATGTATTAATTGAATTCAAATACCACCATCTGCCATAGTGGAATTCAAACCCCATGTCCCCACAGCATTAGCCTGGGGTCTTGGGTTACTAGTCTAGTGACATTACCACTATGCTACTGCCTCCCAAAATTCTCATCCTTGTTTTCAAATCACTCCATGGCCTCGTCCCTCCCTATCTCCAATCTCCTCCAGCCCAAAAATCCTCAAATATCTGCGCTCCTCTTATATCGGCCTCTTGATGGCTGTGTCTTCAGGTGCCGAGGTCCTAAACTTTCAAATACCTTCCATACACCATTCTTTTCTCCTTTAAGACACTTCTTAAAACCTACCTCTTTGACCAAGCTTTTGGTCATCTGATGTAATATCACCTTATGTGGATCAGTGTTAAATTTTGTTTAATAACGCTGCGATGAAGTGCCTTGGAATGTTTTATTATGGGCTGAATTTTACGCCACCCCAAAGAGCGGGATGGCTTAAAATGGAGCAGGAGGCTCTGGGAGCCTTTCCCGACCCACTCCTGCCCCCACTTTATACAGGACGGCGGGGGTGAAAAACGACCCACCCGCCCTGGCCAATCAAAGCCCTTTACATGTGGCAAGCGGGCGTCCTGAACCAGAAAGAAGCCGCCTGACAAAAGCAGGCAGCTCTCGAACTTCCCGGGGGGCCCTCATGATCGGGCACTCTGTGCCCGATGGAGGGCTGTCCCCGTTACCCCAACCAGCCCCAACACCCAATACGCCCCCTTTCCCCCCCAACCGACCACCCTTGCCTTGCCAGGGCCCGAACGATTACCCCCGGCGAGGCCAGCAATACCTACCTGCATTCCGGGTCCCCAACATCTTTTTGAAGCTGGTCTGTAGTCCCGCTCCCGGTGGCGCTGCTGGGACTAAGAGCTCTCGGTTGTTGATTGGCCAGCAGCTCTATTAGGCGGAACTTCCTACCTCAAGCAGGTGGAAGTCCCACCTCACACCAATTGAAGCCCGGCGACCTGCAAAATATGGGTCGGATCCCCAGGCGAGGTGGAAGCGGGTTCGCCACCAACTTTTCAGTCAGTGGCCTGATCCCGTCTGCCTAGGGTAAAATCCCAGCCTATGTTAAAGGGATTATTTAAATACAACTTGTTGTGGTTGTATGTTATGAATTAATTGAGAATATTATGAGCAGGATCAGTACTGGGTTGTGGATGTACAAAATCAATAGCCCTACTCATAGTATTCTTAATTAACTCATCAAAAAAGTAACCAGAGAACGAATTTTCTTGCATTTTACTGTTAAAGTGAATCTGGAAATAACTACATGATATACATTGCAAGTTCCATACATCTATAAATCTTTTATCATGTGTCAGATTCCACTAGCAAAGGAAGTAGGTAGACATGAGTCATTGAGGATGTGGATTCAGCCCTTCAGGAATACCAGACAAAATAACAAATTAGCGTGAGGTAATTAGGATCATTCAACAATTCTTAGAAAAATTTGTATACAAAATGTTAGAATGGGCTTCCATTCATTGATTGTTTAGCTAAGTCTCAATGCAGTCAATGTAAGCACTAATGCTTTCAAACAATGGGAGTGGCGAGGAGGCAGTGGTGAGGTTTGATCGAGGTGGTAATTTTGACTGGTAGTAAAAGCAGGCAGATCTATAATACAAAAAGAGCTCTTGTAATGTGACGTGAGCCCATTTCAATGAAAAAGTATTCTCAATTTATTGCTGCTGCTACAATAAGAAACAGGTAACTATGAAAATTGTATTCTTTCACTTCAATATTTTATACAAAATAAACCAGTTTGTCGGTTTAAAAGTGGCAATGGCTCACCACATTATCATCCTTCCAGAAGACAGAAGAACTGCATTTTGCATCATGTGCAAGATCATAGTATCCCATGTACACAATGTCCCAGGGCCACACTTTTATTTGTCTAGAAGTTGAGCATTAAAGGTATGTTCCTGATCATTGAGGTAGGAATGATTTGTTTAGGGGGTCTCCAGAGACACTAATCCTAATAGTAATTTCGGACCTGTATTAGCTATTCTAACACTGGTATTTACATGATTCACGGACTGGTTTTAAGTGGTCAGATTTTATTTTAACGAAAAAATATAACTATGGCACTTTGAACCCAAGTAAAAATCAGAATGCAGTCTACATCACACCAAGCAAAGAAACCCTTCTCAGTTGTTGTACAAAACACTCCAACTACGAGTAACTCACTTAAAATTTACTTTAATTAGTGCTTTAAAGTCATAGTTGAACAGAACTCACAATTATGGTTGCTAGTGGTCACCCACAAGTGTTACTAGTGCGCACAGAGACTTACAAACTGACATTTGAAAAAAAAACACGTTACAGATCCATTCAACCACCAGATCTTGGATGATGATTGTCACGAAGTCACAATTTGACACTCGACGTAAATGAGACTAGACATTTGATAAAGCCTAATGCAAACTGGAAGGTATTTAATATTTCTAATAACATAAACTATGACCTGAATGAAGCTGAAAAGGTAGAACTAATCAATCGGAGGAACAGCTGGCTCCTTCTGCACCCCACCCATAGAACTGGGCTGCATTGACACCAAGATGAGAGGAACCAACGCGCGATGAAATGTACCCGTAATTATGTCCAAATTCTTTGCATTTATTGTGCTGGGAAAATGTCAAAATTAGTGTCTGACTGAGAAACGATTACATTTAGTTTTTTTGAAAAGCATATTGAGTATTAATTTAAAAATTGTAAAACTAAAAACAAAGCAGATTCAGTTAAAATGAAAATCTTAAGAGGCAGAGCCAAGACTCAGAGGCACAACAATAACCAGAAAGCAAAGCTAAATTCCTCTCAGGAGAGTTTTTGCATGAAGTTTTCTTTGGGAAAAGGATCTGAAGTCAATGAATCGGACATCGAAAATGTAGAAAAAAGGCGCCTTACCTGGTTTGGCTGGTTTAGGCGGCGGTTTCGACATTGTTGCTGCAATTAATTTGTAAATTTTTAAAAAAGAATTCTAATTGTGCTACTGACAGCGTATTCCAAAAGTTTGCAAGAGATTGAGGAAGTGCAGATCCAGAACGCGCGGGGTGGAACCAGGAAGAACGGCACGAGACGCCTCAGCGCACTGACGTCCTCCGCACCAGCCCCGCCCATCTCACCCAGCGCACTGACGTCCCCCGCACCAGCCCCGCCCATCTCACCCAGCGCACTGACGTCCCCCACACCAGCCCCGCCCATCTCACTGACGTACCACACGAGCCCCGCCCATCTCGCCCAGCGCACTGACGTCCCTCACTCCAGCCCCGTTCATCTCGCTGACGTCACCATATGAGCCGACCGTGGAAGGCCGTGGGGCAGGCAGGTATTGAAGGTGGGGAATGGGATAGGAGGTGAGTAAAAGCTCAGATAGTTGTTGTTTGATTTTGGGATTCGAACACATCTTTCTCGGGCTACACACCCATTGCCAGCAGAGGCAGGGAGGATTCCACCTGCGCTCCCCACTTCTTCCCTCCTCCGTTGTGAGGGGACCCGTGCAGCTCCTGGAATTTCGTAGGGGGCTGAGGTCAGAGTGGGCAGGAGAATTGGGTCATGCTCATGCACTGAAGGAGGTTGTTACGGACAGGTGGTAAGGGTTGTCGGTGGTTTCCACTGTTCAGCTCCCAACTGACTGCAGTCCTGTTTTGTTAAAATTGATGTGTTAGCCCCTGAGTGTCTTTAGGGTCAAATAAACAAATGACAGGTTTTCTTGTAGGTTAAACGATTTTTAAACAGTTCCTGAAATGGTTGTAACCTTGTGCACACACATAGACAAGAATAGGGAGAAAAGGGTAGCAGTTAGTTTGAAGTCCAAAGTGAATTAAGTGTTTGTAGTTTACAGAATATTGTTGAGTCTTCTCAGGAGGAAAACCCTTTTTCAAAAGTTCTTCTTCTTTGGCCTCCTTGTCTCGAGAGACAATGGGTAAGCACCTGGTGGTGGTCAGTGGTTTGTGAAGCAGTGCCTGGAGTGGCTCTAAAGGCCAATTCTAGAGTGACAGACTCTTTCACAAGCGCTACAGATAAAATTGGTTGTAGGGGCTGTTACACAGTTGGCTCTCTCCTTGCGCATCTGTCTTTTTTTCTGCCAGCTGCTAAGTCTCTTCGACTCGCCACTCTTTAGCCCTGCCTTTATGGCTGTCCGCCAGCTCTGACAATCACTGGCAACTGACTCCCACGTCACAGGACTTCATGTCGTGTTTGCAAACATCTTTAAAGCGGAGACGTGGGTGGCTGGTGGGTCTGACACCAGTGACGAGCTCATTGTACAATGTGTCCTTGGGGATCCTGCCATCTTCCATGCGGCTCACATGGCCAAGCCATCTCTAGCGCTGCTGGCTCAGTAGGGTGTATATGCTGGGGATGTTGGCCGCCTCGAGGACTTCTGCATTGGAGATACAGTCCTGCCACCCGATGTCAAGGATTCTCCGGAGGCAGCCAAGAGGGAATGAATTGAGACGTCGCTCTTGGCTGACATATGTTTTCCAGGCCTCGCTGCCATAGAGCTAGGTACTGAGGACACAGGCCTGAAATGCTCGGACTTTTGTGTTCCGTGTCAGTGCGCCATTTTCCCATGCTCTCTCGGCTAGTCTGGATATAGCAGCGGACGCCTTTCCGATGCGCTTGTTGATTTCTGCATCGAGAAACAGGTTATTGGTGATAGTTGAGCCTAGGTAGTTGAACTCTTGAACCACTTGCAGAGCGTGATTGCCGATATTGATGGATGGAGCATTTCTGACATCCTGTCCCATGATGTTCATTTTCTTGAGGCTGATGTTTAGGCCAAATTCATTGCAGGCAGCCGCAATCCTGTCGATGAGGCTCTGCAGACACTCTTCAGTGTGGGATGTTAATGCAGCATCCGTCAGCAAAGAGAAGTTCCCTGATGAGGACTATAGTCTTCGCTCAAAGACGGACAAGGTTGAACAACCTGCCATCTGATCTTGTGTGGAGGAAAATTCCTTCTTCTGAAGACTTGAACGCATGTGAGAGCAGCAGGGAGAAGAAGATCCCAAACAGTGTAGGTGCGAGAACGCCGCCCTGTTTCACGCCACTCAGGATAGGAAAGGGGTCTGATGAGGCACCGCTATGCTGAATTGTGCCTTTCATATTGTCATGGAATGAGGTGATACTTAGTAGCTTTGGTGGACATCTGATCTTTGCTAGTGGTCTGAAGAGACCACGGATGTAACCAGTAAGGTAGATAAAGGGGAACCAGTTGATGTAGTATACCTGGATTTTCAAAAGGCATTGGATAAGGTGCCCCACAAAAGGTTAATAGGCAAGATAAGGGCTCATGGAGTTGGGAGTAATATATTAGCACTGTTAGAGATTTGGTTAGCGAACAGGAAGCAACAAGTGGGCATAAAAGAGGCATTTTCAGATTGGCAGGCGGTGAATAGTGGAGTGCTGCAAGGATCAGTGCTGGGGCCTCAGCTATTTACAATCTAAATGACTTGGATAAAGAGATAGAGAGTAATGTATCTAAGTTTGCTGATGATACAAAGGTAGGTGGAAAGGTAAGCTGTGGGGTGGAAACAGGCTGCAAAGCAATACAGACAGGTTAAGTGAGTGGGCAACAAGATGACAGATGGAGTATAATGCAGGGAAATGTGAAGTTATTCACTTTGGTCGTAAATAGAAAAGCAAAATTTTTTTAAAAGGTGTGAAACTTGGAAGTGTTGATGTTCAAAGAGACTTGGATGTGCTTGTACAAGGAACACAAAGTTAGCGTGCAGGTACAGCAGGCAATTAGGAAGGCAAATGGCATGTTGGCCTTTATTGCAAGGCGTTTAGAGTACAGGAATAAGGAAGCTTGCTACAGTTGTGCAGAGTTTTGGTGATGCCAGATCTGGAGTACTGTGTGCAGTTTTGGTCTCCACATTTAAGAAAGGATATGCTCGCATTGGAGGCAATACAGCGAAATTTCACTAGATTGTTCCCGGGATGAGGGAGTTCTATGATAGGCTGTGTAAATTGGGCCTATACTCTCTGGAGTTTAGAAGAATGAGAGGCAATCTCATTGAAACATACAAGATTCTGAAGGGGCTAGATTGGGTAGACACTGAGGATTGTTTACCATGGTCGAGGATTCTAAAACACGGGGGCATAGTCTCTGGATAAGGGGCCGATCATTTAGGACTGAAATGAGAAATTACTTCACTCAAAGGGTTGTGAATCTTTGGAATTCTCTACCCCAGAGGGTTGTGGATGCTCCATTGTTGTATACATTTATAGCTGGGATAGATAGATAGATTTTTGGTCTATCAAGGGATGTGGCAAGCATTCGGGAAAATGGAGTTGAAGCCTAAGATAAACCATGATCATATTGAATTGCGGAGCAGGCTCGATGGGCCACATGGTCTACTCCTGTCCCTATCTTTGTGTCATCAACCTGAAAGGTTAATTTTGTTTCTCTCTCCACAGATTTTGCCTGACCTATTGAGTATTTCCAGCATTTTCTCTTTTTATTTCAGATTTCCAGCATCCACAGTATTTTGCTGTTGTATTGGGAAAGGAGACATTGGTGGATCTGGTTCTGGGGAATGAGGTGGCTCAATTGTATCAAGTGTCACTAGGGAAATGTTTAGGGAACAGTGATCATAGCTAATCTAAACCTTATGATACTATGGAAAAGACAAGATGCAATCTAGAGTAAAAATACATAATTGGAGGAGGGCCAACTGATCTGTTTTATGTAAACTGGAATTACGGATGTGCAGGTAAAACTATATTACAACAATGGGGGTTGCCTTTAAAGAGGAGATGGCTTGGGTCCAATCGAGGTACATTCCCGGGAGGGACAACGAAAGCCAGAGCTCCCTGGATGACAAAAGAGATAGAGATTAAGATGAAGCAGAAAAGGGGTGTGTATGACAAATGTCATGCTTATAATACAAGTGAGAACCAGGCTGAAATATACAAACTTCAGAGGGGAAATGAAGGAAATAAGAGAAGCAAAGAGTATGAGAAGAGACTGGAGCTAACATGAATGGGAATCCAGAAGTATTCTACATGCATATAAATAGTAAAACAATGGCAAGAGGAGAGGTGGAGCTGATTCGGGACTAAAAAGGGAATCTAAATATGGAAGCAGAGGACTTGGCTGAGGTACTAAATGATTATTTGCATCTGTCTTTAGCAAGGAAGAAGATACTGCCAAAGTCATAGCGAAAGAGGGATAAGGTTAGATATTGGATGGGCGAACAGTTGATTAAGTGGAGGTATTATGAAGGCTGTCTGTACTTCAAGTTGATATTCAGCAGGACCAGACGGGATGCATCTGAGGAGGCTGAGGGAAATAAAAGTGGAAATTGTGGAGATACTGGCCATAATCTTCCAATCTTCCTTAGATACAGGGGTGGTGCCAGAGGACTGGAGAATTGTAAATTTCACACCCTTGTTCACAAAAGGGTGTAAGGATAAACACACCAACTACAGGCCAGTCAGTTTAACGTTGTTGGGAAAGCTTTTAGGAACAATACTCTGGGACAAAATTAACCTTCACTTGGACAAGTGTGGATTAATTAAGGAAATCCAGCATAGATCTGCTAAAGGCAAATTGTGTTTAACCAACTTGATTGAGCTTTTTGATTAGGTAAGAGAGAGAGTTGATGAGGGTAATGCAGTTGATGTGCTTTATATGGACTTCCAAAAGACATTTGATAAAATGGCACATGATAGGCTTACCAGCAAAGTTGAAACCCGTGGAATAAAAGGGATATGGAGTTGGCTGTGTGACAGGAAACACAGTGGTGGAGAACGGTTGTATTTCAGACTGGAGGACGGTATATAATGGGGTTCCCCAGGGGTCGGTATTAGGAGCATGCTTTTCTTGATCTATGTTAATGACTTAGACTTGAGTGTACAGGGCACACTTTCAAAATTTGTGGAGGACACAAAACTTGGAAGTATTGTTAACTGTGAGGAGGACAGTGATAGACATCAAGAAGACATAGAGGTTGCTGAAGTGGCAGATTAAATTTTAATGCAAGCAAGTGTAAAGTGATAAGTTTTGGGAGGAAGAATGAGGAGAGGCATTATAAAATAAAGGGTACAATTCTAAAGTGAGTGCAGGAGCAGAGGGACCTGGGGTATGAAGGCGGCATGACAGGTTGAGAAAGTGGTTAAAAATCATGTGGGCTCCTGGGCTTTAGAAATCAAGGCATTGATTACAAAAGCAAGGAAGTTATGAATTACCTTCATAAAATGCTGGTTAGCCTTCAGCTGGAGTATTGTGTCAATTCTGGACACCGCACTTTAGTAAAGATGTAAAGGTTTTTAGAGAGGGTGCAGAAAAAATTTATGGGAATAATTCCAGGGATGATGAACTTCAGTTATGTGGATAGATTGGAGAAGATAAGGTTGAGAGGAGATATAATAGAGGTGCTCAAAATTATGAGGGGTCTAGACAGAGCAGATAGGGAGAAACTGTTCCCATTGGCGGAAGGGTCAAAAACCAGAGCATGCTGATTTACGGTTATTAGCAAAAGAATCAAAAGTGACATGAGGAAAAAACTTTTCTACGAAACGAGTGGTTACGATCTGGAATGCACTGCCTGAGGGGTTGGCGGAGGCAGATTCAGTTGTGGCTTTTAGAAGGGAATTTCATAATCACCCAAAGGGAATAACATTGCAGGGCTGTGGGAGAAAGGGCAGTGGGACTAGCAAAAATTGCTGTTGCAGCAAGCCGGTACAGACATGAGGGGCTGATTGGCCTCCTTCTGTGCTGCAACCATTCTATAATTCTATTCTATGAACAAGGTCCTACAAGCAACCATGAGATAATGACTTGATCGTTTTAGGAATAAACATTGGCCAGGGCAATGGGAGAACTCCCCTACTATTTGAATAGTGCCATGGGATCTTTTATGTCCATCTGAGAAGGCAGGCAGGACATGGGTTTAACATCTCATCTGGAAGGTCGCGCCTCCAACAGTACTGCGTTGAGTGTCAGACTAGATTATGTGCTCAAGTCTCTATAGTTATGTAATATATGTATTTTGTGTATATGTTTAAATAACATGCATTTATATGTAGTATATTTATAGTTATGTGTAATAAAAATAGAATTTTGAATTTGATCTGGGTGTCAGTTTCTGTGCTGGTTCGAATGCAAATTTGACATCAGATACCTTTATGGTCAGAAAGGGATAGTTTGGGAGTTTATATTGAGAGGTGGGGAGGTATGGAAAACTGAGGTATAAAAGAGAAGGAAACTATGGGGGCTGCAGGGAGATTGGTGGTTGCAAAATTTGGTGGGGAGCGGTACAAGATTTGGAAAGAAAGGAATTTCAGAGAGTGTGATGGTGAGTGGTGACCAAAGGAGTTTGATGGATTGAGATTAAGGAAGTTGGGACATTTATGATGAACTGAATCCTCAGGGCAAAGGTATGAAGGGAAGTTTCAAAAATATCTGTGAATTCTTGAGGTTTGGGACCATAGGAATTGTAGGATATGCAAATGTAAAACACAAACAGGAGCAGAAATAAAAGAAACAAAAACTGGAAGCAATTTTTTAAGCACAGATCTGTACTTAAAAATGCAAAAATACTTGGATTGGGAGTAGAACAAATAATCAAAGGGCAGAAGTTGAAAAGGACTAAAGGAGAAGCAGGACTAAAATTGAAAACCGAGAATGAGAAACTTACACTGTAAGCTTGTGGGGAAAATGGCTAGCAGTCCAGAGACTTTATCTCAACTGCCATTCTGTATTATTGACATTCCTCTTCCTTCGTGACTTGCCTGTAGCCTTTCACACAGTTGATCACACCATCCTCTTCCAATGCCTTGCCTCTGTTTCCAGGTTAGGGGACTGCATTTGTTTGCTTGCACTCTTACCTATGTAATTGTAGTCATGTCATACCTTCAGCAATGGGTTCTCTTCCTGCTCCTGTCCTATTACCTCTGAAGTCACTCAAGGATCTATGTTTGCCTCCCCTTCCCCCTCTCTTTCCACCCCCCCCCCCCCCCCCGCCACCAACTTTCTTCAGCTACGTGTGCTCCTACATTATCTGAAAACATGGGATCAAGTTTCACACACATGTTGACAACACCCAGTTGCGACCTCTCCTCCTCTTTGAACTACTCCATTGCTTCTCTCTTGTCAGAATGCTTGTCCCGAATCTAGTTGTGGATGACCTGCAATTTCCTCCAGTTAAACATTGTCTTTGGTCACCGCCACAAATTTCTGTACCCTTGCCATTGATTTCATTTCCCTCTCTAGCCATTGCCTCAGGAGCAACCTGCTTTGGAAAGCACGATTTTCCCAGTTTGGATTACAACAACTTGCATTTTATAGTGCCTTTAAGACTGTAAAATGTTCTGTAGTGCCTTGTAGGAGTGTTATCAAACAAAAATTAGGACAAGTGACCATAAGTGGCCAAAGGGAGAGGTTTTGAGGAGTGCCTTAGGAGAAGAAAGCAGTTTAAGGAGGAAATTCCAGAGCTTAGGACCTAGGCAGCTGAAGGCACAGTCATTAATGGTGGGACACTGAAAATCGGGGGTGCACAAGAGATCAGAATTGGAGGAGTGCAGAAATCTTGGCCAGCTCTAGGCCTGGAAGCGGTTATGGAGGTAAGGAGGGGTAAGGTCATGGAGGGATTTGGAAACAAAGATGAAAATTTTAAAATCAAAACATTGCCAAACCAGAAGCCAATGTAGGTCAGCAAGACTGAAGTGAAGGGTGAATAAGACTTAGTATGATTTAGGGTATGACCAGCAGAGTTTTGGATGAACTCGAGTTTGGAGGGTGCAGGTTGGTTGATTGATCATACTGCTAAATTAAACCACACAGGTTATAAATACATTGATTGTAGAGCAGCTGTTCATCAAAAAAGCAAATAAATGAATAATCACATATTGCAAACTTTACTCTGAGAAACTACATAACCTATTGTCATGCAGGCCCCCACCTGCCAAGAATGAGGCACACATTATTTCGTCACATGAACATTAAAACCTAAAACTTGCTGCTGGGAAAAGAGAGCCTATCACAAGGAATTGTCAGGCCCCTTGCCGGAAAGACATTGTTTTGCATGCTAGCAGACAGTGTTGTACAAAGGACCCAGTTCCTGCTTCCCTAATACACACAAGACCTGGGCAGACCAGTTTAGTCACATGACTAACTGGCGGTTGGAGTTTTTTGAATTGGAACTTGCCACAGAGTTTTAAAACTCAGAAAGCTCTTTGCTCCTGGACTGAAAATACTTCTTTCCTGTCTGCTCCCATCTCATTCTCACAGAACTGCAGACCCATTGAAGCACATGACACCCAATAGAGAAAAGTCTCCTACAGTGAACAAGCTTTAAGAAGAATATTGGGCCGCAATGAAAAGCAAAAGGACTATAGTGAGCTCAAAGCAAAGTAACAAGAAACTTTTCTGATGTTGCCTCAAACCTCTCTGCTTTATTTTTCTTCTCTTTTCTGTCTCTATTGCATATGCGTATCGTGTATGCATACTAGCGTGGGGCGCGGCGTGTATCCATAGGCGTTAACCAAATCAGAGTTCAAGTTTAAATTTTAATAAAATTTCACTTCTTTAAACCTAAGAGAACCTGTTTATGTTTATTTATTTATTTAGAGATCCAGCACTGAAACAGGCCCTTCGGCCCACCGAGTCTGTGCCGACCAAGAACCACCCATTTATATTAACACTACAGTAATCCCATATTCCCTACCACCTACATACACGAGGGGCAATTTGCAATGGCCAATTTACCTATCACCTACAAGTCTTTGGCGGTGGGAGGAAACCAGAGCACCCAGCGAAAACCCACGCGGTCACAGGGAGAACTTGCAAACTCCGCACAGGTAGTACCCAGAATTGAACCCGGGTCCCTGGAGCTGTGAGGCTGCGGTGTTAACCACTGCGCCACTGTGCCTTATAATTGAAAAGCATTGAACAAAGATTTACCAAGGGAGAGCTCAAAATACACTGTGTTTAAAAATTAAACCCTGTTACAATAAGACCAGGCGAAGACTAAAAGGGACCCCTAGACACCTTTCTCACCTGGTCGTAACACTATACTCAACTCAAAACCCACCCAAGAGCAAATAGCTGCAGTAAAATCAACTAAGTCAGTTGGCAAGTGTTACTAGTAAACCACTAGTAAGTTTGCACAAAATTATACATCATTCTGTGCAAGCAGGCAGATTATGGTTGAATCCTAGTGTAGGTGAACTTGCACAGCCCAGAGTGAATATAAGTTGGTTATAGTGATGCAAGAGCCCATGCACATCTGCAATTCTTCATCTCATATAGATTACTTTGTTATGGCACTATTTTGGTTCCTGAAGATTGTCTGGAATTGTACCAGTGTACACTGACTTAGATCAAGAGTTTGTTAGATATGCAAAGAACAAAAAATATCTGATACTAAAGGCATAAGATTAAAATAAACATCTGTAAACGGAAGTGCAGAGAAATAATTTGCATAATCTGACAAAAGCATCAGCAAGACTATGATTTGTGATAACTATGGGATTATAATGCTGTTTGCAAATACAGAATAAAAGGTACTCAATTAACTTTTAGCTATCTATGTGCTCCCAAGATGGTTTAAAGTTAAGCTATGCAGAAGTGGTTAAGCCACAAGTTCACTTATAACTCCTAAAATGTCTTTAATTGCTGATCTGTTTTATATAACATATCAAAAGGTCATTTTCCATCCTTCTTTGGGTTTGTGGAATATAGATGTTGGGTTGTTAGCCTGGTGTGACAGCGCAAGAGAGAAGTCTGAATAATGGTAACCACGGGAGGCCATAGGAACAGGAAAAGTTAACAACTTGCAACAGGTATGCCTAATTACAAAAAAAAAATCTGCAGGCTGTGATATACAAAATGGAATACACAAGGATATCATTTCAAGAAAACCTATAAGGAGGGTTTATATACAGGAATATGTACAGCTGATCTTAAGAAAACAAGTGCAATGCCATCTGTTACCAGTGCCATTGCCAGACTGGCATAACCCTTGTCATTTTATAGCTTTTGAGAAATTGTTGTATACTTGAGGGTGAATTGTCAATCCTCAGCACAAACACTTTTCCATGTTCTTTTGTTCCATCAACTTCAAGAAGTCAGAGATCAGATACAAGATGGAATAGTTACAGAATAAAGCTCTATCCATTCTGTGCCAACAGAGTGCATTGACCCTGCCTCAGAAGTACTTTCCCTAGTATACCAGTGTATTTTATTTCCATCACTAGCAATCATTTTGATTTCCCTTGAATGAAAATTCCAATTTCATACCAGTTTGTGTTTTATGTGGTTACTTTTAAATTGTGGCCTCATAATCACTGTTTCATCCTTCCAATTTAGTCTGGATTTAGACCCAAGCCTCAGAGATGAGATTCTCTGCACCACACATTCCCTGAAGCAACCGTTGTCAAAACCATTATTCCTGATTACAGTTATGATAGAAATCAAAAATCTCAAAAAAGTGAAAACATTCAGTAAGAAGGTGAAATTCAAGACATGTATATCCAACAATACCAAAAAGGAGATATTCTTGTGTCGCAGAGGGCATCACTGAGGTATTACCTGAGTATTTTGCATCCCTCTTTACTAAAGAGGATGTTGCCAATGTAGCAGTAAAGGAGGAGGTTGCAGCAATATTGGATAGGATAAAAATACAAAGGAGATACTTAAAAGTTGGCAGTCCTCAAAGTAGAAAAGTCATCCAGTCTGGATGGGATGCATCCCAGGTTACTGAGGAAACTAAAGGTGGAAATTATGGAGGCTCTGCTACAATCTTTCAGTCCTCTTTGGATATGGGGGTGGTACCAGAGGACAGGAGGATTGCACTCCTGGGTAAAAATGGGGAGCAGGATAAACCCCAGCGACTATAGGCAAGTGGAGGAACCTTTAGAAACAAAAATCCAAGTCAAAATTACTGTCATTCGGAAAAGTATGGGCTAGTAAATGAAAGTCAGCATGGATTTGTTAAAGGCAAAACTGATTTGACTAACTTGATTGAGTTCTTCTGAAGTAATGGAGAGAACAATAGATATGTTAGCAAAGTTAAAGAAGGGTTTAAGTACAACTGATCTGGTACTCAAAGATAAAGAAAGTAATGAAATGAGGAAGGAACAGACAGCTACAGTCTCAACATAATATCGTAGATCTTACAGAAATACTGGAGCATAAATATCTTTTTTTCAGGTAACAACAGGACTTATGTATCATCATTTCCTGAATTCAGTATGAAGGTTTATCAGAGGCTGGTTGAAAGCTAAAATGAATAAAATTATTGTTGGAATTGGAGGGTAAGTATCAGTAAATTTATATTACCGTTGCTGAGTTTATTACTGTACATGAGAAAATATGTTGCTGATTTTACTTTCCTTGTATTCTGCTCAAACTATTCTTAAAGCAACTTTTGATATTTTCTTATCTGTAATTATTACTTACAAAGTATTTACAGTACAATAACAGGCCATTCAGCTCATAGATCCATGCTTGTGTTTATGCTCCACATAAGCCTCTTCCCATTCTTCTTCATCTAACCACATCAACACTTCTTTTCCCCTAAATGTGCTTTCCCTTGAATGCATCTATGCTACCAGCCTCAACTACCTGTAGTAGATAGTTCCACATTTTAACCACTCTCTGGGTAAAGAAGCTTCTCCTGAATTCGCTATTGGATTTATTAGTGACTATCTTGTATATGTGGCCCCTAGTTCTGGTCTCATCAACAAATGGAAACATCTTCTCTACATTTACCCTATCAAACCCTTTTGTAAACTTAATCCTCTCGATCTTTTCTGGAGAAGAGTCCCAGCCATTTCAATTTTTCCTGATAGGTATTAGATTGGAAAATAGTGAATGTAACTCCTTTATTCAAAAAGGGAGGGAGACAGAAAGCAGGAAGCTACAGGCCAGTTAGCTTAGCATCTGTCATAGGGAAAATGCTAGAAGCTAGTATTAAAGATGTTATAGCAGTGCACTGAGAAAAAATCAAGGTAATCAGGCAGAGTCAACATGGTTTTGTGAAAGGATAATCATGTTTAACCAATTTGTTGGAGTTCTTTGAAAAAGTAACGTGCTGTAGATAAAGGGGAACCGGTGGATGTACTGTACTTGGATTTCCAGAAGACATTTGATAAGGTGCCACATCAAAGGTTATTGTGTAAAATAAAAGCTCATGGATAGAAGATTGAGAGCTAACAGGAAACAGAATGGGCATAAATGGGTCATTTTCTGGTTGGCAAGATGTAACAAGTGGTGTGCCGCAGGGATCCGTGCTTGGGCCTCAACATTTTACAATTTATATAAATGACTTGGATGAAGGGACCAAAGGTATGGTTGCTAAATTTGCTGATGACATAAAGATAGGTACTAAAGTAAGTTGTGAAGAGGACCTAAAGAGGCTACAAAGGGATATAGTTAGGTTGTGAGTAGGCACAGATCTGGCAAATGGAGTATAATATGGGAAAATGTGAAATTGTCCATTTTGACAGGAAGAATAAAAAAGAAGCATAAGATCTAAATGGTGAGAGATTTCAGAGCTCTGAGATGCAGAGGGATCTGAGTGTCCTAGTGCATGAATCACTAAAGGTTAGTATGCAGGTTAAGCAAGTAATTAGGAAAGCTAATAGAATGTTATCGTCATTGCGAGGGGAATTGAATACAAAAGTAGGGAGATTATGCTTCAGTTATACAGGGCATTGGTGAGGCTAAATCTGGAGTACTGTGTATAGTGTTATGACCAGGTGAGAAGGGGTCTAGGGGTTCCCTCTCAGCCTTTGCCTGGTTTAACTGTAACAGGGTTTAATTTTAGAAACACTGTTTTTAGCTCCCCCTTCAGTGAATCCTTGTTCACTGCTCCAATTGTAAGGCAAAGAAATCAGACAGGTTTCCTTAGACTTAAACAAGAAAGGTAGAAGTTTATTCATCTTCAACTCTAATCTGTTTAACGACTACGAATATGCGACACCACCACGCTAGCATGCATACGTGCATACGATAAACACACATGCAGATAGAGACAGAAAATGTAGTAAGAATAAAGGGGAAAAGTTTGAGGCAATATCTGTTTGTTATTTACTGTCCTTTGAGTTCAGTGTAGAGTCTTTGGTTGCCGGTAATTCCTGCTATTCATTAGAGCCCAATTCACGCTTCAACTTGTTTTGATGTAGTAGTCTTTTCTCTCTTGAGGTTTACGTGTCTCCGTGGGTCCAGTGGCTTGAGAGAAAGCAAGAGAGCGACAACCAGGAGAGAGGCTTCCTTGTTCTAGCTTCAGTTGCACACTCTCTTCTGTTCCTTCCTTTCCCCAGGTTGCCCAGCAGGTTAGTCATATGACTATTTGAAACAGTTTCCTGCAAAGATTGTATTATGGATTGTACTATCTTAGCAGGCCTTGGAATGCACTTCCTTACACCTTCAATGTCTGGTGTTCAAAATCCATTTGGGTTAATTGGATCAGGGAGTACTCCTTTGTCTTCACAAGCAGCGTCTCTTAGTACGCAAATGTTCTTCCAGCCCAAATGTCTGGTGAGTTTCAAACAAGTCATTTCTTCACTCCAGCAGCAGTTGAAAATCAATGTTTATATGGTGAAATTAATATGTCTCATTCTTGGCAGGTGGGGGTCTGCATGACATAGAAACATAGAAATAGGAGCAAGATTAGGCCATTTGACCCTTCGGGCCTGCTCCACCATTTAGAAAAGATCATGGCTGGTCTTCTAATTCAGTACCCTGTTCCCGCTGTCTCCCCATATCCCTTGATCCCTTTGGCATTGAAATATATCTATCTCCTTTTTGAATATATTTAATGACTTGGCCTCCACTGCCTTCTGCAGTAGAGAATTCCAAGGGTTCACCACCCTCTGAAGAAATTTCTTCTCATCTCAGTTCTAAATGGCATACCCCGTATCCTGAGTCTGTGACCCCTGGTTCTGGACTCCCCAGCCATCAGGAACATCCTCCCTGCATTTAGCCTGTCTAGTCCTGATTTTCTATGACAATAGTACTGGTTTCCTTACTTGAGGAAAGATGTAAATGGAAGCAGTTCAGAGAACGTTTACTGGACTAATACCTGGAATGGGCGGGTTGTTTCATGAGGAAAGGTTGAACAGGCTAGGCTTGTATCGGCTGAAGTTCAGCAGAGTAAGAGGCGGCTTGATTGAAACATATAAGATCCTGACGGGGTAGATGTGGAAAGGATGTTTCCCCTTGTGGGAGAATCTAGAACCTAGGGGTCACTATTTAAAAATAAGGGGTCACCCATTTAAGACAGATGAGAATTTTTTTCTTTCTGAGGGTTGGGAGTCTTTGGAACTCTCTTCCTCAAAAGGCAGTAGAAGCAGAGTCTTTGAATATTTTTAAGGCGGAGGTAGATAGATTCTTGATGAGCAAGAGGGTGAAAGGTTATTGGGGGTAGGCGGGAATGTGGAGTTGAGGTTACAATCAGATCAGCCATGATCTTATTG
Source organism: Heterodontus francisci (assembly GCF_036365525.1). Taxonomy (NCBI): domain Eukaryota; kingdom Metazoa; phylum Chordata; class Chondrichthyes; order Heterodontiformes; family Heterodontidae; genus Heterodontus; species Heterodontus francisci. The sequence continues at coordinate 108,302,630 of NC_090374.1, read as the reverse complement.
AATGGCGGAGCAGGCTCAAGCGGCCAAGTGGCCTACTCTTGCACTTAATTCATATGTTCGTATAACCTCTCAGTTCTGGTAACATTCTAGTGAATCTTTTTTGCACCTTCTCCAGTTCTATGTTCTCTTGATAATATGGAAATCAGAACGGTTCACAGTACTCCAAGTGTGATCTAACCAAGGATCTAAATAAGTATAAAATAACCTCTCTGCTTTTCAATTCTATTCCTCTAAAAATGAACCCCAATGCTTTGTTTTCTTTTTTAATGGCTTTATTAATCTGCACTGCTACTTTTATTGATTTGTGTAACAGTAGTCCTAGATCTCTGTTCCTCTACCCCATTTAGACATTTATTTTCCAAGGAGTAAGTGATTTCCTTATTCTTACCAAAATGTACGACCTCACACTTACCTATATTGAAGTTCATTTGCCAATTACATTCCCATTCTGCAAGTTTGTTCATGTCTTCCTGTATTTTTTTGCAGTCCTACTTTATATTATGTAAACCCTCCAATTTCGTGATATCTGCAAATTTGGAAATTGTACTTCCAATTCACAAGTCCAAATTGTTTATGTAGATGGTGAACAACAAGTGGTTCCAACACCAACCCAACCCTTGTGGGACACCACTCCTCATCTTTTGTTAATTTGAGTAACTACCTTTACCTCCTACTGTCTGCTTTCTGTTTTGTAGGTAGCTTGCTATTCATTCTGCTACTTGTCCCCTGGTTCCACATGTTCTGACCTTCGTCATGAGTTTACTATGTGGAATGTGTCAGCTGTGGCTCAGCTGGGAGGACACTCGCCTCTAGTCAGAAGGGTGTGGTTCAAGTCCCACTCCAGGGCTTGAGCACAAAAATCAAGGTTGATATGAGAGTGCAGTACTGGGGGAGTGCTGCTGTGTCTTTTGGATGAGATGTTAAACAGCGGCCCCATCTGCCCTCTCGGGTGTATGGAAAAGAACTCTTGGCATTATTTTGAAGAAAAGCAGAGGAGTTATCCCTGGTGACCTGGCCAATATTTATCCCTCAATCAAATTTGCATCATCACATTGTTATTGTGGGCGTTTGTGCGCAAATGGGGTCCATCCACCACCAGCCTCTTCCGCCTGGCTGAACTTGCCATCCACCACCACCCTCCTCCACCTGGCTGAACTTGTTCTCACATTGAACAACTTCTCCTTCAACTCCACTCACTTCCTTCAAGTAAAAGGTGTTGCTATGGGTACCCACATGGGTCCCAGTTATGCCTATCTTTTTCTGGGATATGTCGAACATTCCTTGTTCCAGTCCTACTCAGGCCCAATCCTCCAACTCTTTTTCCAGTAGATTGATGACTGTATCGGTGCTGTTTCCTGCTCCCGCCCTGAACTGGAAAACTTTTATTAACTTTGCTTTCAATTTCCACCCTTCTCACACCATTACATTTTCCATCTCTGACACTTCCCTTTCTCGACTTCTCTGTCTCCATCTCTGGGGATAGGCTGAGTCTACTAATATTCATTAAAAGTCCACCGTCTCCCACAGCTACCTCGACTACACTTCTTCACACCCTGCCTCCTTTAAGGACTCCATTCCATTCTCACAGTTTCTCTATCTCCGACACATCTGCTCTGATGCTACCTTCCACAATAACGCTTCTGATATGTCTTCCTTTTTCCTCAACCGAGGATTCCCCACCACTGTGGTTGACAGGGCCCTCAATCGTATCTGGCCCATTACCCGCACCTGTGCCCTCAACCCTTTCCCCTCCCTCCCAGAACCGCAACAGGGTTCCCCTTGTCCTCACTTTCCACCTCACCAGCCTCCACATCCAAAGGATCATCCTCTGCCAGTTCTGCTACATCCAGTGTGATGCAATTACCAAAAGCATCTTCCCCTTCCCTGTCAGCATTCCGAAGGGATCGTTTTCTCCGTAACACCCTGGTCCACCCTTCTATTACTCCTGACACCTCATCCCCTTCCCACGGCACCTTCCCATGCAATCGCTGGAAGTGTAATACTGCCCCTTTAACTCCTCTCTCCTCACTATCCAAGGCCCCAAACACTCCTTTCAAGTGAAGCAGTGATTTACTTGTACCTCTTTCAATTTTGTATACTGTACTCGCTGCTCACAATGTAGTCTACTCTACATTGGGGAGACCAAACGCAGATTGAGTGACTGCTTTGCAGAATACCTCTGCTCAATCCAAAAACATGACCCCAAGCTTCCTGTTGCTTGGCATTTCAACACACCCCCCTGGTCTCATGCCCACGTCTCTGACCTGAGCTCGCTGCAGTGTTCCAGTGAACATCAACACAAGCTCGTGGAGGAGCACCTCATTTACTGATTAGGCATGCTACAGCCTACTAGACTGAACATTGAGTCCAATAATCTCAGAGCATGACATTTTTAATTTTAATTTTTTATTTTTATTTTATTTTACTTTAGTTTGTTTCATCATTCAATTTTTTTACCATGTGCCTGCCCACTTTTTTTTTCATGTTTGTGCTTTTGGCTAGGGCTTTCATTATTCTGTCATTTAACACCCTCTCTGCACTAATGCTTTGTCTTTCACTACACCATTAACACACTCTTTGCCTTTGCCCCATGACCTCCTTGTCAGTTATTCTCTATGACCCTCTGTCCTATCAACACCTTCCCTTTTGTTCTCTTTTGCTCCACCCTCGCTTTATTTGCTTAAAACCTATTACATTTCTAACCTTTGCCAATTCTGATGAAAGGTCACTGACCTGAAAGATTAACTCCGCTTCTCTCTCCACAGATGCTGCCAGACCTACTGAGTATTTCCAGCATTTCTTGTTTTTATTATTCTTAATTTTAAACTCTTGCTAGAGTGGAGAGATGACTTGTTTAAAGAGATCAGCTGTGGCTGGCAAAAAAAAATGCATACTCAGAGACTGTCGCCTAGAAAAAGACAATGGGAACTGCTCACTGATTCACTTAACAGAGATTGGTTTGGGCAATGGTGATCCACATTTTGCCAGTGTAAGAGACAGCATTACACCACCACCAGCAAACCCCTCCCCCCGCCCACCGAGATCTTTGAAATTCATAAACACAGGAGTTTGTTTAAAAAGAAAAGCGAGTCACATGTCTATCCAGGCCCGGGTCTGGTTTTGAACTGCTCACAGGACAGCTTGGGTCAGACTGCAGATTGCAACTGGACTTGGAGCAAGAGCCTCTCTCCTGCCTGGCTTTCTCTCTTTCACTAATCTCCGGATCCACTGAAGTCACTTAAACCTCGAGAGAAAAGACTCCTACGTTGAAACAGGTTTTAAAGCATACACTGGACCCCAACGCAACAGCAAGACTTACCGGCAAACAAAGATCCTGCATCGAAGTCAAAGGACCGTAAATAGAAGCCCAACTATTTCCTCAAACTTTTTCCCTTTATTCTTTCTACTTTTTCTGTCTCTATCTGCATGTGTGTTTATCGCGTATGCATGCTAGCGTGGTTGCGTTGCATATTCGTAGTCGTTGACAGAATTAGAGATTAAGATTAATAAACTTCCACCTTGTTTAAATCTAAGAAAACCTGTCTGATTTCTTAGCCTTACAATTGGAAAGCAGTAAACAAGGATTCACTGAGGGGGAGCTAAAAACACGGTGTTCTTAAAATTAAACCCTGTTGCGGTTAAACCAGGCAAAGGCTGAGAGGGAACCCCTAGACCCCTTTCTCACCTGGTCATAACACTTGCTACAACTGTGCAGAGCGTTGGTGAAACTGTACATGGAGTACTACATACAGTTTTGGTCTCCTTATCTAAGGTGGGTTATACTTGCACTGGAGGCAGTTCAGAGAAGGTTTACTAGGTAGATTCTTGGGATGTAGTAGTTGTCTTATGAGGTTGAGCAGGTTCGGCCTATACTCATTGGAGTTTAGAAGAATGAGAGGTGACCTTACTGAAATGTATAAGATTCTGAGGGGACTTGACTGGGTAGATGCTGAGAGGATATTTTCCCTCGTTGGCGAATCTACAACTGGGGGCACAGTTTCAAAACAAGGAGTCTCCCATTTAATACAGAGATGAGGAGGAATTTGTTCTCTGAGGGTTGTTAATCTTTGGAATTCCTTACCCCAGACAGCAGTGGAGGCTGGGTCACTGAATATATTCCCGGCTAAGCTGGACAGATTTTTGAACGACAGTGGAGTAAAGGGTTAATGGGGACAAGCAGGAAAGTGGCGTTAAGGCCAAAATCAGATCAGCCATGATCTTAATGAATGGCGGAGCAGGCTCGAGAGGCCAAATGGCCTACTCCTGTTCCTAATTCTTATGTTATATTGAGTGCTTTTTGGAAATGCAAATATATTCTGTCTAGTACACTATCCTTTCTACTTCCTCAAAGAATTCAATAAGGTTGGTCAAGCATGACCTTCCGTTCTGGAATCCCTGCCGGCTTCTCTTTATTATATTTTCAGTTTTTAGATGGTTTTCTATTATATCTTTGAGTAAGGATTCCGTTAAGCAGAGAATGCTGATAATATGAAGCATGGCCATCAGCATCTCAGATGTTAATATTTTGGTTTTTGTCAGTTGGTCAGAACACACAATGCCATGTATTTTCAGCATTTTCTGTTTTTATTTCAGATTTCCAGCTGTTGCCTTGTTTTTTCTTTCTACCTCTACATTATCTTCAAAGCATCCCAGTTGTAGCATGATTTTTTTTCTGTTTTCCACATCAGCTATTTTTATGGACACTCCAAGTTAAATTCACATCTTCATGCCAATTTTTAGTGAGCCAACAGCAATTTTTTTTTTACCATGAATTTTTACCTGCTATGATTAAAGCTTGAAATTACCCAAATTAATTTGATTCATAATGTTACAGTTGAAGGAGAAAGGAGGCTTTCCAGGTCCTGGCTTTAAACTGTCTTATCCATTGCGTTGCCAGGTTCCCCTCTCCACCCAACATCTAGTACAATTATACTCAATGCCCTTCACGACAACTTGATTTCATCAATGTTGATTGCAAAAATAGGGACTTGTGAAAATTAGAATAGACCTTCTGTTGACCCTTCCTGTCTGGCTGCTCCAGGATCAATACAGTATTTGTAACAATTGATGAGTGCGCAGAACGTCTTTATAAAGAACTCACTTTAACTTTAATTTCTTATTAATTACCAAGATTGCAAAGTAGAAATCCTGTATGCATACTTAAACAGGTTTTGGTGCATTTCAGTATTCGGAATATTTTTGCTGCTTGTTACGACCAGATGAGAAAGGTGTCTCGCGGTCTGTTACTATCTTCACTTGGTCTTATTGTAACAGAGTTTTATTTTTAAACACACTGTGCACACTGTGTTTTGAGCTCCACTTTTGTAAATCCTTGTTCACAGCTTTCCAATTATATGACAATGAAACAAGCACAGACAGGCTTTCTCAGGTTTAAAGAAGAAAAGTGAAATTTATTGAATGTTAAATTCTAATACGGTTAACGCCTATGGATATACGACACACCCACACTAGCATGCACACGCGATAAGCACATGCAAATAGGGACAGAAAAGAGGAGAAGAAAATATAGTAGAGAGGGGGTTTGAGACAATATCAGAAGAGTTTCTTTTTACTGTGTTTTGTGCTGATCGTTGGGGCCCAATGTTGTTCTTAAACCTTGTTCACGTAGGAGATTTTATTTCTCTCTGAGGTTCATGTGTTTTCACAAGATTCAGTTCCGTGGGAAAGAGATAGAGGCAGGCAGGACTGGAGAGGTTCTGTTCCAGCTGGGAACACGGCGTTCTGAGTTCAAATCCCTTGTTAGAAGTTCAAATCTCAACAGCCAGCTAGTCATATGAAACTGGTCTGACCACTTCTTCTGTGTTTGTGGATTCTGCTATCTTAGCAGTCAACCTGGAATGCTAGCTTCCTCCTACCTTCAACGTCTGGTAATCAAAAGTCCATTGTTGGTTGAATGGGTCAGGGTATGGTCCTTTGTCCCTTGTTCCAACTCTGCTAGTTACTATGCAGATGTCTTTCCAGTCAGGGGCTTGCAGTTCTACGTTTTAATGTTCATGTAGCGAAATCATGTGCGCCACTCTTGGCAGGTGGGGGGTTTGCCCGACACTGCTATTTAGAAGCATCTCTGAGAACAGCTTTTTTATTTGCTCACAAGATCATGATGGATAAAGGAAGTTATTGGCCTATCTTAATTTGTTGATCCAGATGACCCTACACTCTACCCATTACTGCATATTTGTTGCATGGCCCCAGGATTTTTGCCTCGACCAATCTGCTCAAAAGAACTTTGTTGCGTCAGCCCTAAAGTTACCTCTTACTGATTTGAAGCTGTATCTCTTTGTCCTATTCCCACTGTTTAATTTAAAATAGTATTCCAAATTAATTTTTTCCATATCACTTACTATCATGCACTTCCAGAATATTACCTCTCAAACATCTCTTTTTCAAACTCTAAATCTCGAGTCATTCCTCATCATTCAGACCCTAGGGATCAGTCTCATGGCTTTTTCTGCATTGTTTCCAATGCTTGAATATTTCCTATGTTTCTAGGTGACCAGAACTACACACAGTACTCAAGGTGTTGAACTCAATGCTGTCCTTTCACACTTGTTTTCCCTCTTTCCCTCTTTTAGTTTAGCTTTATTGTCTCTGGGGTTCCTTTTTGATACTGCTGACTGAAATTCCCCTTTGCTTCTTTTGCATACCCTTTCTAACACTGATTTGCCTTGGTGAAACATTTTATTAACTGTTACATACATGTTCTGTCTTGCAGCTTGGTTCTTGTCCCTTATTAATATCAATTTATCTTCTGGCTTCTAAAATTTATTACTGTCGGTGCTGTCTTTTTAGAAAGAAAAACATCATCTCTCCTTTATTTATCCTAGTGCTGAATCTTGCCATTCCCATAGATTTTCCAGGGTAAACATTATTTAATTTCATGCGAATGTTGATTGCTCTTGATGGAAACTATTTGGAGCTTTCAGATTTTTGTCTCAGGATGTGGATAACATTAGCAAAGCCACGATTATTTTCCTGTATTGTCCTAATCAGTTGCCAATAAGTCTTTTTGTGTTTTGCAGTGGTCGTTTTAGAGCAGAGTGCCTTAGAGTCATCGTCATTTACGGCAAACAAGGAGGCCATTTGGCATATCAAGTCTGTGCTGGCTCTCCACAGAACTATCCAGTTAGTCCCACTCACCTGCTCGATCCCCATAGCCCTGCAAGTTTATTTCCTTCTAGTGGCCATCCAATTTCTGAACTCATACCCTCTCCATCACACAAGACACCTCTTTCTGCTTCCAAAGCCTCACCAACTAGGCCAATTCTGAGGACACTCTGAGTCAACCAAAAATAGAAAAGCAGAATTTTTTTAATTGGATGTAATACAGTAATCACAAAGTTAGCAATCAGGTACAGTAGGCAATTAGGAAAGTGAGAGATTGAGTAGACTAGGCCTGTATTCCCATGAATTTAGAAGAGGTAGTGATCTAATTAAAACATATAAAATTCTTAAAGGGCTTTATAGGGTAGATATTGGGAATATGTTTCCTCTGGCTGGGGAGTCTAGAGCTAGGGGTCACAGTCTCAATAAGGACTGAGGTGAGAAGAAATATCTTCACTCAAAGGGTTGTGGATCTTGGGAATTCTTTCCTCCAGAGGGTTGTGGATGCTCAGTCGTTGAATATATTAAGACAGAGATTGATAGATTTTTAGATTTTAAGGGAATTAAAATATTTGGGGATAGTGATGGAAGGTGGGATTGAGGTAGAAGATCAGCCATGATACTGAATGGCAGAGCAGGCTCGAAGGACCAAATGGCCTACTCCTGCTCGTATTTCTTATTTTCTTATATTCACCACAGATTGTGGAACTGGAGTCATTTGTAGGCCAGGTCAGATAGGGGTGGCAGGTTTCCTTTCCTTCACAACACTTGTGAGCCAGTTGAGGTTTTATGAAAATTGAGCAACTTTCATAATCATTTTCTGGTGTGAGTCCACACATTCACAGATTAATTGAAGTTGCACCCATGGCATCTGGTTGTTAGTTCCATACCATAATCTGCCTTGGGCAGTGTAACGAACTCTTAGATTCAATGCTGTGTGTGCACTGAAACTGAGGCACTTATACCTGAACATAAAAGACTCAATGCTCAACTACCAACAGAGCCACATCACAGAGTTCACAAAGCACTGGTGAAACTTAACACAAGAGGTTGTTCAACATCTGTGTAGCATACATTTGCAGGCAACTGGCTAAGTTATAAATAGCAGCCACAAAAACTTGAAATAAAGAGGATGGTCGAGTGGATTGATTATAAAATAATGTAAAATAAATAAATAAGCAAGATGGCAACTGGACCACATGACAAGAGTACTGAATGTTGAGTCTAGTACAATGACCTTCGAAATGTCACCAGTCCTTGATTATATACCCTGCAGTACTGGAACTGTCAAATTAACTGAGAAATAGCAGCTAAAAAGTTGCAACAACTTGGGATGTCATCATGCAACATCAAACTTCCCTCAGTTTTGAGGATATTGTACTGTGTTACGACCAAGGCAGGAGTAATGCACTATTAATTTAGTCCCACGACTCCACAGATCATAGCTTATCAAATAAAGTTTCCCACCTATGGGAAATTAGCTAAATTAATCACTGTATTTATTCCCCAGAATAAAGCACACCAAACCAGCTTTCTTTACACAACAACAAATTAACTATTTATTAATATTAAACGATAATGAGATAAATCTATATGTATGAATGGATTTTATAACTTATTCTTCCTAACCCTCATGCACACACATACATTCAAAAACCAATGGTTAGCTGGTTTTAAAAGATTGGTTTAAGTTAGAACTGTTTCTTAGGAATAATAAAATAACTGTTGTAATTTCTGGTAGAATATTTCTGGAGTGGGGAGGCGTCCCAGAGTCGAATAGTCAGATGCCATTCGAAGTTTCCAGGTGAAATTAATGAACAGTCTGTGGTGGGTAGGTGTTCAAGGCAATTCATCTGCAGCAGACATCACACAGGTCTTTCAGCAACAGGTTATAGCAACACGTCTATTTAAATTTTAAAGTAGCAGTCCAACAGTAGAAATTTTCTTGAAATTTCAGGAGCTTCCAAAAAATACAACAGTGCAACAGGCCTCACACTTGAGGGAGAGATATTCAGAGATTGGAGACTACCTTCAGCAATGCAGGCTTCCTATCAGCAAAGGAGCCTTTCTCCAAAACAGTGATTCTCCACAGAATGCCGTAGCCCCTCTTCTGGGTCCTCTCTCTCTCTCTTCAGACATAAACAGCAACAAGGATTTTAGCTTCCATGCGTTCAATTTGCAACTCCTTCAAAGTTCTTGTAACTTCATGAAAAAATTAGAATTTTCCTTGATACAGGAATTATTTTTCACGAGAAAGAGTTTCTGGGCTGTCTTCCTACCCCTTCTAGCAGCAAACTGGTCTTTTGATTTCTTTCAGTGAGAGTTCTCTTGTTCTAGTCTCAAGAATAGGTTCCAACCAACTGGTCTTTTCTTGCAGAAGGGAAACTAAAAACTCCCCAGCAGCCAGTCATTTGACTGTCCTTTCTCTCTGCTGCATGGCTTCAAAAAACAGATTGCCTTGCACGTGCCCCACCCAGTTCAGCATTCACTGTTCTTAGAGAAATCCTTTTCTCAGTCTTAAAGACACGCACCTCTTTTAAAAAAAAACAAAGCACTTGTAACAACTGTCAAATCAAACTCAAATTTCAGGATGAAATAGTGTTGTTTTGCAGTGTCTTACAAATTTATGTAAATTGGAAGATAGTACTCAATTTCAACATATGTGAAGTTTCACAGCTGGAGTTCTATAGATTGTTCATATTGTTTCAGAAAGTATAGTTCCAGCACCTTTCATACTATTGGTTTGAAGGGCTGGTTTATGGGCTGGTAGGCACCTTATGAGTGCCATGGGCTACTGTTATAGGTATGGCCTGTACACAAAAAACAGAACAAGTCCAACCCGGCCAATTACCGCCCCATCAGTCCACTCTCAATCATCAGTAAAGTGATGGAAGGTGTCATCAACAGTGCCGTCAAGCAGCACTTGCTTAGCAATAACCTGCTCAGTGACGCTCAGTTTGGGTTCCGCCAGGGTCACTCAGCTCCTGAGCTCATTACAGCCTTGGTTCAAACATGGACAAAAGAGCTGAACTCAAGAGGTGAGGTGAGAGTGACTGCCCTTGACATCAAGGCAACATTTGACCGAGTATGGCATCAAGGAGCCCTAGCAAAACTGAAGTCAATGAGAATCGGGGGAAAACTCTCCACTGGTTGAGGTCAAACCTAGTGCAAAGGAAGATGGTGGTGGTTGTTGGAGGTCAATCATCTGAGCTCCAGGACATCACTGCAGGAGTTCCTCAGGGTAGTGTCCTAGGCCCAACCATCTTCAGCTGCTTCATCAATGACCTTCCTTCAATCATAAGGTCAGAAGTGGGGATGTTCGCTGATGATTGCACAATGTTCAGCACCATTTGTGACTCCTCAGGTACTGAAACAGTCCGTGTAGAAATGCAGCAAGACCTGGACAATATCCAGGCTTGGGCTGATAAGTGACAAGTAACATTCACGCCACACAAGTGCCAGGCAATGACCATCTCCAACAAGAGAGAATCTGACCATTTCCCCTTGAAGTTCAATGGCATTACCATTGCTGAATCCCCCACTATCAACATCCTAGGGGCTACCATTGACCAGAGACTGAACTGGAGTAGCCAAATAAATACCGTGGCTACAAGAGCAGGTCAGAGGCCAGGAATCCTGTGGCGAGTAACTCCTCTCCTGACTCCACAAAACCTGTTCATGTACAAGGCACAAGTCAGGAGTGTGATGGAATACTCTCCTCTTGCCTGGGTGGGTGCAGCTCCAACAACATTCAAGAAGCTCGACACCATCCAGGACAAAGCAGCCCCCTTGATTGGCACCCCATCCACCACCTTCAACATTCACTCCCTCCACCACCGATGCACAGTGGAAGCAGTATGTGCCATCTACAAGATGCACTGCAGCAACGTACCAAGGCTCCTTACACAGCACCTTCCAAAACCGCGACTTCTACCAACTAGAAGGACAAGGTCAGCAGCTGCATGGGAACACCACCACCTGCAAGTTCCCCTCCAAGTCACACACCATCCTGACTTGGAACTATATCGCCGTTTCCTCACTGTCGCTGGGTCAAAATCCTGGAACTCCCTTCCTAACAGCACTGTGGGTGTACCTACCTCACATGGACTACAGCGGTTCAAGAAGACAGCTCACCACCACCTTCTCATGGGCAATAAATGATGGCGTAGCCAGCGAAGCCCACATCCCATGAATGAATAAAAAAAACAAGGGTTTTATTTTTGTACTAAATCTTAGAATTCTGTGTTTTAAAAAACTGAAAAAAGTATTTTCAGTGGACATAGACACCTGCAAATAGCTCAAATTTTTGGATGTTAACTTTGTATACAAGAATAGGAAAGGTAAGCCGTTTCAAGGAAGCCAGCCTGGGGTTTTTGACCTCCTCAGAGCAACACTTTGAATGACAGGGCAGACACTGGGCTGAATTTTATGAGCCCTCTGGCCTCGGAAGTTGTGGCAGGGGGCCTGGGAAATTCTACCGGGAGAGGCTCGCCATGACCTCCAACGCCAAGAAGGCCTCACCACATTTTACTGGCAGCAGTGAGGCCTCGGTGCGGCCCACCCCTGCCCCCCACCACTCGGCGGTGGGGCCTTCATTTAAATTTTAAAATTGATGAAAACATACAAATCAATTTACCTTGTCCCATTCAGAGTTCCGAGACATGACACTGGTAGGGAGGAGTGAAAATTTCAGGGCGGGCGGGGGTGGGGAGCGGGGAAAACTGCTCCGATGGGTTGCAGGGATGGTGGGAAGGGGTTAAGGGTCAAAGGGAATAAAGTTCGGCTGGGAAAGTTCGTGAGTGAAAACTCACATTTTTGGGGATATGGGACAAAAAAATCAACGGGTTATTCATTGGGGGTGTGGGACAGGGAATTGAAAATATGAATAAATGTATATCTGCATTTTAAGTATTCTGTCCTGTTCAAACTTTTAATGAGGCCGAAGGGCCTGAAGCCCTTTAGAAATGGCGCCTGCGAGGTGGCGCCGGACGCTTTTGCTGGGGACGGAGCGGCTGCCCCCTCTACGTCATCGGGAGGCGGTAGCTCCGCCCCCTCCATTTAAATGAAGCCCTGCGCGAAATATTGCGGGGTCTCAGCGACGGTGCATCCGCGCCTGAAGGCTGCTGACTTCAAAGCGCGCCACCGCGATGTGCAGCTCACTCATAAAATTCAGCCCACTATGTCTGGTCATGTGATCGGCTCAGGAAGGTTTTTTTTGGTCCTTTTTTAAAAACCAGAGAGTTGATAACCTTTGATTCCCTTGCACAACAAGAATCTATCCGCCCTGCCTTAAAATTATTCAATAACCCCACCTACAACACCTTCTGAGGCAGAGAGTTCCAAAGTTGCACAAACCTCTGAGAGAAAAAATTTCTCCTCATCTCTGTCCTAAAAGGGCGACACCTGATTTTAAAACAGTGCCCCCTAGTTCTGGACTCCCCCCACAAGAGGAATCATCCTTCCCACATCCACCTTGTCAAGATGGTTCAGGATCTGGTATATTTCAATCAAGTCTCCCCTCACTTTTCTAAACCCCAGTGAAAACAAGCCCAGTCTGTCCAACCTTTCCTCATAAGACAACCTGTTCATTTCAGGCATTAATCTGGTAAACCTCCTCTGAACTGCCTCCAACGCATTCACATCCTTCCTTAAATAAGGAGACCAAAACTGCGCGCAGTATTCAATGCCCTCTATATCTGAAGCATAACATCCTTACTTTTATTTTCAATTCCTCTCATAATAAAGGATAGCATTCATTAACCTAACTTTATTACTTGCTATGCCTGCATACTAACTTTTTGTGACTCATGCACGAGAACGCCTAGATCCCTCTGCACCTCGGAGTTCTGCAGTTATTCTCCATTTAAGTAATACTATGCTTTTTTTATTCTTCCTGCCAAAGTGAACAACTTCACTTTGAAGAAGAAGGCCCAGTAGTGATGGAGGAGCATCCATCTCAGAACCAGGTTATGTTGCTGCTGGAGGATGGAGGGCTGAATCCCTTGACCTTTGTGCTAAATGGCAATCTTCTAATAAATGTGAAACTTGTGAACTATGCTGAAAATAAATGCGGGTGCTTCGTATCCAATGGATTACTGGTGTGGGCCAGGCAGAAGTTGTCATTCTGTGTTGTGTTTGCCTGATGAAAATGCAATTCCTAAAGACATCTTCAATGTTTTATTCCACTTTATCAGGATGCAACTAAAGGAAAAACCATGGCAAATTTAGGAAATTTTTCCTTCACTGAAAATTTTCTAGGCAGTAAAGATCATGGTGGTTTCCGCTTTATCACTTAAATAAATTGTCCTGATAACTCAATTTAACAACCTGTCTGCATGGCACCTCAAAAAGTACAGCATTCCTTCAGTACTACACTGATGTGACAGCCTAGATTATGTGTTCAAATTCCTAGAATGGGGGTGTTAAGTTAGCCATGTAGATTGCCTCATGTATCTCATTCACTAAAGGCAAAGCCATCAAAATGTAGGTCCGTTTATTTGAGAGTTGGAAAAAAACCTTGTCAGCAAATGCAAGCACCACCAGACCACCCAATTAAATCATTAAAATGTATCTCGAAGCACTCAGTCTGCTCAAATAATTTCTAAAGACTGTTTTTGGCCACGATCATCTTCACTTAGGTTACCGTATATGAAAAACAGAAACATTTATGACGAACAGAAATATTACACAATTCTTTAAAAAAAATCAATGAAACTATCCACAAAATTGGTAATTTCATGTTAGAAAAGCCTGTAAACAGTTTCTCCTACATTCTATATTAATGACTTAGATGAAGAGGCAAAGAGTAATGTATCTAGGTTTGCTGATGATACAAAGGTAAGCTGTGGGAGGACACAGAGAGGCTGCAAAGAGATATAGGCAGATTAAATGAGTGGGCAATAAGATGCCAGATGGAGTATAATGTAAGGAAGTGTGAAGTTCTGCACTTAGGTCGTAAGAATAGAAAAGCAGAATATTTTTTAAAAGGTGCGAAGCTTGTAAATGTCGATGTTCAAAAAGACTTGGGTGCACTTGTACAAGGAACAAAGAAAGTTAACATGCAGGTATAGCAAGCAATTAGGAAGCCAAATGGCATGTTGTCCTTTACTGCAAGGGGATTGGAGTTGTTACGACTGCGGCGGGAGCAATGCATTGTCAATTCAGTCCCGTTGCTTCACAGGTCTCAGCATATCATTTAAAGCTTTCCACCCAATCGGAAAATAGCCAAATCAAACACTCTGGTAACCCCCGGAATAAAACAGACCAAACCAGGTATCTTTAGACAACAACAAATTAACTCTTTGTTAAAACTAAATCTTAAACACTGTTAAGATAAACCTATGTCTAAAGACCTTATAACTTCTTATTTTAATCCAACTCCCCCATTCTCTCACACACTCAAAAGTAACAGTAGTTAACCAGTTTTAAAAAGTGTTTTAAAAAAATTAGCTGTCTTAAGAATAAATAAAATAAGTCTTTGTGGGTTTATGTTCCTGATGGAGGTATTCTAAAGTGGAAATAGTCAAAGGCCACTCGAAATCTTCACATGGATTGATGCAGTAGTCTTCTTAATAGGTATTCAAACTCTTTGGCTGCAGTAAGCATCAACAGTTTCTTCAGCAATACAAACTGTTTCTTGAAAAAAGAAGGCTTTTCTTTAGGCAATTAACTTGGCCCCTAGATCCCTGTAGAATTTTTGCTGAGAGAAAATAGATAGCTTTCTTCTCTTCAGTAGCACGCCTCGTTGGAGAATGTCTCAAAACTAACTGGTTCAGACCATTTTTTGCCAGTTTTACACATAGTCAAATCGAAACATTGAACCATGTCGCCTAGGGTAACAAGTGCAGCTGCTGGCACACTGTGCCTTAGAAATTCCAAAACTTTCTCTCCCTTAAATGTGCACTGTTTTTAACAGTCTTAAAGGCACACACTGTTTTAATCTGAGGAGAGAAAAAACAGAGTAAAGGAATAAGGAAGTATTGCTACAATTGTACAGGGTTTTGGTGAGACCACATCTGGAATACTGTGTGCAGTTTTGGTCTCCACATTTAAAAAAGGATATACTTGCATTGGAGGCAGTGCAGCGAAGGTTCACTAGATTGATCCCTGGGATGAGGAGGTTGTCCTATGATGAGAGACTAATTAAATTGGGTCTGTGTTCTCTGGAGTTTAGAAAAATGAAAGGTGATCTCATTGAAACGCAAGATTCTAAAGGGGCTGGATATGGTAGACACAGAGATTATTTCCGCTGTTCGGGGAATCTAAAACACGGGGCACAGTATAAGAAAAAGGGGCCGATCATTTAGGACTGAGATAAGGAGAAATTACTTCACTCAAAGGGTTGTGAATCTTTGGAATTCTCTATCCCAGAGGGTTGTGGATGCTCCATCGTTGAATACATTTAAGGCTGGGAAAGACAGCTTTTTGGTCTGTCAAAGAATCCAGGGCTATGGCAAGCGGGCGGGAAAGTGGAGTTGAATCCTAAGATTAGCCATGATCGTTTTGAATGGTGGAGCAGGCTCGATGGGCCAAATAGTCTACTCCTGCTCCTATTTCTTGTGTTCTTGAGTTCATAGTCCTACCCCACCGATGAAACTTGGGATTTGAATTGGAAATCTCTCTTGGGCCTTGAATGCTGGGTACCTTCAGCTGTTATGAAAAAATAATGACCTGTGTTGTGTAATGCAATGTGGGAGTGCAGTTTTCTCTTTGTTCCTAATGACTTTGATGCATGAGCAGCGGAAAAAAATAACAAAAATGATGGAATTTAATTTGTAAGCTTTTATAAGGCTTCAGGCTGATGGTATTGTTTGATATGGGAGAAATTCTTTTGTTGCTTAAAGTGACAGCCTTGATGAATTGGGATAAAGGGACAGCCTTTATGAATTGGGAAGAATAAAAAGTAAAGTACTTGGATCTTAAAAAGATGAAGGGAATGGTAGTATCGTGATTGTTAGTGGATTCATAACCCGGAACTCTGGATGAATGATCTGGAGACATGAGTTCAAATCCCACCAGGGAAGACGGAAAATTTAAATTCAGTTACAAAATCTGGAATAAAAATTTAGTATTTGTCATGGTGACCATGTAACACTAGTTTGTCATAAAAAGCCAACCTATTCACTGATGTCCTTTAGGGAAGGAAATCTGCTGTCCTTACCTGGTCTGGCTTATATGTGACTCCAGATCCACAGCAATGTGGTTGGTTCTTGACTGCACTCTGAAATGGCCTAGCAAGCCATTGAGTTAAAGGCAAGTTGGCATGGGCAATAAATGTTGGCCTTGCGAGTGACACCCACATTCCCTGAATGAATATTAAAAAACCCTCCAACTATACCATGGGAGGTTGAGCAAAATATGAACATTTTATAATGTAAATTACAGAATACAAGGTTTTGGAGAAGAAAGAACAAATAATGGGGTCAACTTTGACTTTTGGGCACCCGGCCAACAAAGTGCTTTGTTGAGCCATACCTGTGATTTTGAGGCCACAGCCTTATTTGCATTGCACTAGCGAGTTGTGGGGTGCAAAATAGGCATCCCAGTGCTGCTCTCTGGATAATAACTGGCCAAGAGGTGAGGGGAGGGTGAAAGCAGAAGTCATGGTCTCAGTGGAGAGGGACTCCTGGAGCAGTTGTGCCCTAGATTATTTTTGTAAAACCTGGAGGTGCACTTCTGCAACAATGTTTAGGTATTTTGATGGGATCTAGTACTCGAGAGCATTATTACATACTGCTGGATCTGATTTTATTGCAATACACAATTTTATTTTACGTAAAGAACTACAAACTTAGTGTTGTCTCTTTTTTAATTCAGTGTCACAAATGGTGGAAAAACTACACTTGCATGCAAACTTAAGAAAGCCCTTCCAAACAGCTTTTTACTATGTCAAGATACATTTTTCAAGGTAAAACATAAAATACTCAATTTTTTTTTTACCATTTCAGATTTTGTCTAATGTTACTTTAAATGCATTAGCTGTTTTATGTTATGCACTCAGGATGAGAAAAGGCCATTCGGCCCATATGCATTTTCCCTAATCTTGAATAGACTTATTTTCATGTCCCCACTCTTCCGTCCACTCCACAACCTTCTGAGAGGCAAAAAAAAAAGAGACCCATAGCCAACAAAATATCCTCTCTAAACCTATAACACAATCACCCAAGCCCCAAACAAAGTGATTATTACCCAAAATCATACCTTCCTTTTGTCCTTCTGCCATCTTTTCCAGAAGTGTTTCTAACAGCTTTTTGAAAGATTGCAATGAGTCATTCAATAACAACAATATCCCTTTATATAGCACCTTTAACTGGAAAAACATCCCTAGAACAGAAGCATAATCAGACAAAACCCACTGTGGTCTTCTGTTTCACAAACCAATTATCCCGAGAAAAATAAAACTTGCAAACTTACTCCCTACTTTCTCAAATTAGCTGTTTACTGCAGCATCATTAATCACCTCAGATATCTCCTCCAGTTCCCTAGGATAAAGTAAATATGGTCTTGGTGATTGTTCTGCTTTAACCCTCCTTAATTTATCCTACGCCATTTCCCTAGATATATTATAATGACCCATTTCAGTTTTAGCTTCATCTGATATACAAAGGCAGATCCAATCCTCTCACAGTTAAAAACAGATACACCGGCCCTGAAATTCCATCGGGTTCCATTGGTCTCTTCATTGAGTTATGGTAGCAAACTGGCATGCCTCGCTGGAAAATTTCAGGGGTCCAGTTGTATCAGGTTTTTGCCATTTCCAGGAACCTCCGCCCAGCCCTTATGGTCTCAGGAGGTGGAGCCAGAAACATGGACTCCCTGTGTTGATAGTTATGGCTTCATTTGGAACCCAGTGTAGTTTTGTATGCAGGTTTGATGGTGTCTTACTAATACCGCCAACTCCAGTGGAGCCAGCATTGAAAGGCACCAGCAGGCGTAATGCCAGCTTAACCAGCAGGATTATGTTCTATGGATTATCAGGGTCACAGTATCTATTCAAATCTACTGTCGTGCTCTTGGCGCCATCTATAATTCTGAATGAGTCATCCTGCAACCATCCTTTTTGTTCTCTAACCAACCTTTAAATTGCTAACATAGGCTGAAAAAATGCTTTCCCCTTACATTTGATCAAGTTTAACTATGGTCCTTTCTGAATTCAATTTAGTCTGCCTAATTTTTTTTATTAACAATAACTGCTTTTTATAACTTTTGTTCTCTAAAAGACTACTGCCTTAAGCCATAAAATACCTTTATTGAGAGCAAGTTGCCTTATTAAGTCCCCATGAAGCCATTGTGACTTCCTCTCATCACACACTCTTTTGATAGGGCTTCAGTGTTTCACAAATTTTTCTTTGAAAGTTTCTTATTTCCTTTGCTTATTGCAATAATCATTCAGCTCAATTTATTATTTATTCACTGCTAGGTCTCATTTCTGTAAACTGATCTTTTGAAAACATGGCAACCAGCACACCAATATCCTTAAACGTTCTATTGCTCCAAGCCTCAAATCTTATAATCAGATATACCAAAAGTTGAAACTAACCTCTTAAACTATGAATAAGGAAGAGTAAATTTCCAACTAAATATCCTTTTTTTATAATAAAAACAAGAAATGCTGGAAATACTCAGCAGGTCTGGCAGCATCTGTGGAGAGAGAAGCAGAGTTAATGTTTCAGGTCAGTAACCCTTCATCATTTGTTTGTTTTTCATCCAGCCTGCCAGTGAGGTAGAGATTGGAGAAGATGGATTTCAGCAGTTTGATGGTAAGATCTGTCACATCTCCGGGAAAGTTTATTGATATAATTATCATAATGCAGTGGTCACAAATTTTAATTCAAATGAACAGAGTTTTTATTATGAGAACAGAAAGTGCCAGAAATACTCAGCAGGTCTGGCAGTATCTGTGTAAAGAGAAACAGAGTTAACGTTTCTAGTCTGTGAAAGGTCACAGATCTGAAACGTGAACTCTGTTTCTCTTTACACAGATGCTTCCAGACCTGCTGAGTATTTCTGGCACTTTCTGTTCTCATTTCAAAGTTTCAGCATCCGCAATATTTTGCTCTTATTTTTGAGTTTTTATTAGATTGGACATGGCCTAATTGAAACAGATCTGGGGTATTTCTATGCTCCAACCTTATAAGAACCTATAGGAACATGTAACAAATGTTGACAGAAACTGTAATATGTGATGCCACATGTAAAAGGAATTGTCTTAGCATTGGAAAGTTTATTTTCTTTACCTCTCCTTGAATCTGTGATGTATCCTTAATAATCATCAGGAGAAGCGTTTGCGGTATCTTCCCTTCTTCAGTCCCTCCAACCCCTTCTGATTTCCCTGAAATATTCCACGAGGATGTGGCATTCCTTTTAGTAATCTAAGAAAGATGGACTAAACTCTCCACATAATCTCTAAATCAAATGATAGTAGCATTGGAGCTTTCACAGCGTAATGAATAGATTTCTGTTGACTATAAGAAAAAGGACTTGCATTTATATGTGTGTACAGACCACTGTTACATTTGTATTTTGTTACATTACTGAGTGTGTTTCTTTTAAGAGCATTAGTTTCTCACCTGACAGTAATTGTTTCTTTAATGACTTACAGTCATCACTGCTCTGGATATGGAAGCAATGATGAATACAGTTTATACCTGGATGGAGAACATAGATGCTGTACATACTGAACAAGCAGCTCCAGTTTTGTCAGAAAGCAAAGGCCTCTACATCCTAATTGTAGAAGGTTTTCTCCTTTACAATTATAAGTATGTTTGCTGTATCTTTGAAAAATTCAGTTAATGTAATATGCTAATTTTTTTGTGTTATATTTTTGTGCAGAAATGATTAACTAGGTTAACATTGAAACATAGAAAATAGGAGCAGGAGTAGGCCATTCGGCCCTTTGAGCCTGCTCCGCCATTCACTTAGATCATGGCTGATCATCCAACTCAGTAACCTGTTCCAGCTTTCGCCCCATATCCTTTGATCCCTTTAAACCCAACAGCTATATCTAATTCCTTCTTGAAAACATATAATGTTTTGGCCTCAACTGCTTTCTGTGGTAGCGAATTCCACAGGTTCACCACTCTCTGGGTGAAGAAATTTCTCCTCATCTCAGTCCTGAAAGGTTTACCCCGTTTCCTTAGACTATGACCCCTGGTTCTGGACTTCCCCAACATTGGGAACATCCTTCCTGCATCTACCCTGTCAAGTCCTGTTAGAATTTTATGGGTTTCTTTGAGATCCCCCCTCACTCTTCTGAACTCCAGTGAATATAATCCTAACCAACTCAATCTCTCCTCATACGTCAGTCCCGCCATCCCAGGAATCAGTCTGGTAAACCTTCGCTGCACTCCCTCTTTAGCAAGAACATCCTTCCTCAGATAAGGAGACCAAAACTGCACACAATATTCCAGATGTGGCCTCACCAAGGCCCTGTATAATTGCAGCAAGACATCCCTGCTCCTGTACTCGAATCCTCTCGCTATGAAGGCCAACATACCATTTGTCTTTTTTACTGCTTGTTACACCTGCATGCTTACCTTCAGCGACTGGTGCACGAGAACACCCAAGTCTCATTGCATATTCCCTCTCTCAGTTTATAGCTGTTCAGATAATAAACTGCCTCCCTGTTTTTGCTACCAAAGTGGATAACCTCACATTTATCTACATGTAGAGAAATTATTAAACTGGTCAGTGTCAAGGTAACAGCTTCGCACGAAACTTGGGAGCATCATTTGGTTGTGCCCCACAGTGTGTAGTCCACGTTAAATTTGCTTCACCTTGCCAACTGCTAAGGCACAGAAATAAATGAATGCAGGAGAGTGTTTGGCTTGTGAAGGATTTCCACCAGTTCCCATGCAAATTAATTCAGAACAATAAGTTTGAAGAGTTCTTTACCAGGCCTAACAAGAATTTTGTGGAACCTGTATTTAGTCAAATTTGAGTGTATTGATATATATGACTCAATTTATAATGCCGTATATAGTGCTTTACACACCTATATCTGTTTTTAGGCCCCTAAATGATGTTTTTAATCAACGCTATTATCTCTCCATTCCATATGAAGAATGTAAGAGACGAAGATGGTAAGGGCTGATTTTAAACTATTTTTAAACACATCATTATCACCAAATTATCTGAAACTGTGAACAGAATCTCTTTATTTTAGTTCAAGGGTCTATGATCCCCCTGACCCACCTGGAAATTTTAACGGACACGTGTGGCCAATGTACCTCAAAAACAGAAAAGAAATGGAAGAGAAAGTAGCCAACATAAGTAAACATTTTCATTTTTGTTTTAATGTGCAATTGTTTTCTGACCTAATCACAATCGTTAAGACTCCTGTGAATAACAGCTTAATGCCTGAATGCTGTAAATTCTAATTTCTAAATAGTAGTTGTGCTAACCAGAATTTTGTAAATAAATGAATTTTCAGAAATTGATGCATATACCTGCATGTTTTAAATTCTAATATATGAATTAAGCATAATAGTGATTTTAGATCATCCAAATTCTATCCACAGCTATAAATATTATCACGAACAGAATTTATTAAAAAAATTGTGCATAAACCATTGTTGTCTATTATATTTTTAATAAATTGGAGGTGTGATAAATTTGTTAATACCTAGGTGGTTATTTCATTTTTTGACACCTGCCATTTTCAATGTTCTTGGTATTTATGGTGTTTTGTACATTTTTATCTGTAGTGTGAAATAATGCTGAGAATAAAGATTACAGTGTTTAACATCAGGAAATTACTTACAGCACCAAATGAACCAAGTGTGTTTTTTGCCTCAGTTTACTTGGATGGAACAGAATCCCCAGAGGAATTGTTTGCTCAAGTGTATGAAGATATTTTAAGGGAAGTTCAAAAACTCTAAGGTCAGGCTTTTTTTTTCTTGTGGTTCATGCTTCTGTTCGGTACTTCCCTATTGGGCAGTATATTGATCGAAAGTTGATTCCAGTTACTTTCAGTGCACCTAACATCTAGAAACAGAGCAGCATTGATGTGGAATATAGTGTATGGTTTGAAGGCCTAAAAATAGGACAATCATTCTTAAAAATAAATTAAAGTACATTTATAGAAATTGTGCAAAACTTGCCAATATGCTTATGTGTTTATGCTAATTAGTCAAATAAATGTCAAGATTTGCACAGCAGAGCCAACCTGATCAATAGGAAAAACGGTAAGTTAATAAAGTCCAAAATTGGTTAGGATAAAAATAGGTAAAGAGGAGAGACTTAAAAGTTTGGCGGTGGTCAAAGTTGAACAGTCACCCAGTCTGGATAAGATGCTGAGGGAAGTAAAGATTAAGATAGCGGAGGCTCTGGCCACAATCTTTCAACCCTTCTTAGATATGGGAATGATGCCAAAAGACTGGAGGATTGCAAATGTTACAACCCTGTTCAAAAAATGGGATAGGGAAAAACCCATAAACTCTCAGTCAGTCAGCCTAACATTAGTGGTGTGGAAATTTTTAGAGACAATAATCCGGGACAACATTATCACTTGGAAAAATATAGGTTGATAATTGACAGCCAGCACGGATTTGTTAAAGGCAAATTGTGTTTGACTAACTTGAATTGAGTTCTTTGATGAAGGAATGAAGAGGGTTGATGAAAGGACTGTGATTGATCTTGCATATGTGAACTTTGAAAAGATGTTTGATATAGTACTGCATAATGGACGTGTTAGCAAAACTAAAATACATGCGATTAAAGGAGCAGTAACAATGTGGATATAAAATTGGCTAAGAGACAGAAAGCAGAGAGTAGTGCTGAATGGTTGTTTTTTAGACTGGAGGGATGAATATAGGGATGTTCCCAGGGATTGCTATTAGGACCACTGCTTTTTTGATGCACATTAATGTCCTAGACTTGGGTGTACAGGGCATAATTTCAAAGTTTGCAGATGAGACACATCTCAGAAATACAGTAAACAATGAAGAGGATAGTAACAGACTCCAGGAGGATATAAACAGGCTGGTGAACATACAAATTAGGAGCAGGAGTAGGTCACTCGGCCCCTCAAGCCTGCTTCACTATTCAATAAGTTCATGGCTGAACTGATTACTCCACATTTCCACCTACCCCCAATAATCTTTCACCCCCTTGCTTATCAAGAATCTATCTACCTCTGCCTTAAAAATATTCAAAGACTCTGCTTCCACCACCTTTTGAGGGAGAGAATTCGAAAGACTCACAACCAACAGAGAGAAAAAATTTCTTCTCATCTGTCTTAAATGGGCGACCCCTTATTTTTAAACAGTGACCTCTAGTTCCAGATTCTCCCACAAGGGGAAACATCCTTTCCACATCCACCCTGTCAAGATCCCTCAGGATCTTATAAGCAGACACATGGCAAGTACAGTTTAATGTAGAGATGTGTGAAGTGTTGCATTTTTGGTAAAAAGAATGGGGAAAGGCAATATAAACTAAATGGTTTAATCTTAAAGTGGGTGCAGGAGCAGAGAGAGCTGGAAGTTTGGGTACAGAAATCTTTGATGATGACAGGACAAGGTGAGAAGCCTGTCAAAAAAAACATACAGGATTTTTGGCTTTATAAAGAGAGGCATAGACTACATTAACAAGGAAGCTATACTAAACTTTTATTACAATCACTGCTTAGGCACCAGCTGAAGTATTGGGTCCAATTCTGGGCACCACATTTTAGGAAGGATGTTAAGGCCACAGAGTGGGCTAGAATGGTATCAGGGATGTGGGACCTCAGTAACATGGAGAGACTAGAGAAACTGAGCTTTTTCTCCTTAGAGCAGAGAAGGTTAAGGGGAGATAGAATAGAAGTGGTCAAAATGATGAAGCATTTTGATAGTGTAAATAAGGAGAAATATTTTCCAGTAGCGAAAGAGGACACTGATTTAATGTAATTGGCAAAAAACAGAGGCAAGATGAAGAGAATTATTTTTACGCACTGAGTTATTATGATCTGGGATGCACTACTTGAAATGGTGGTGAAATAATTCAATAATAATTCATTAATAACTTTTGAAAGGAAATTGAAATACTTGAAGGGGAAAATTTGCAGAACTCCAGGGAAAGGGCAGGGGAATTGCAATGATTGAATAGCTCTGTCAGAGAGCCGGCACAGGCACAATGGACTGAATAGTTCTGTGAATTAAGCAGAAAATGAACCCATACTTTTGTTTTAAAAAGTGATGTCCTCTTCCATACAAGTGGAATTGGGAAGGACTTAAGTAAAATGTTTTCGCCACGCTTTTGGCTTTTAAAAAAATTGTTGCCAGCATGTCACTTTCAGGCTGGATGCCTTGATCAACATTGCCAGTGGTAATCACTATTTTATTATTAATAAGCCTTATTCCTGCTGATCATATGTTTATATCTATTTAACTGGCTTGCCTCTATCTGTATTCCATACCACAGAATGGAAAGTTACTGTTTTGTGAGTGTAAAATCAACCTTTCTTTCATTGATTGAATCATAATAATTGGCTCTAATGGTTGTCTCTTATAGACAGTTGCTGACCAAACGACACCATTGAAACAAGATATCGGAAAATTGAAGATTCCAGTGGACAAATGACATTCAGTACCAAGCTACCTGTGATTGAAGGAGGTTTGGTGAAAATCCAGAGACTCTATTGGAATGTGCATAAACCAAGCTTTAAAATAATCTATGCATTAGAAATCTTAAATCTGAACACCTCCTGTTCTCAAAACTTCAATTCCTGTTGTCACAACTGTTGAGTGATGCTTTATTTCATTACTTTGTCAACATTAATCTATCATGATATTTCTTAGCCTTCCTCCAGCAAATGATATTGTTGTAGCAGCTTCGTTCATCTCTTCACCAATTACCTTTTAATGGCCACAGGTTTGAATCTGCTGGCTCCTGTTTCAACCTGTGCCTAGGAATCATGTAAATTCACCTGTTCTGTGCTTTTCTCCTCAGATAATTAAAAATTCTGACAGATTCTTATTTTAATTTCTGATTTTTCCCCTAAAATTTTTACAATCTGTAGTCAGACCTCAGGTACTGATTCCACGCACCAATCCTGTCCCCACTTTGTTCAAAATTTCCAAGTACCACTCTCAAATTTCTTTCCCCTCCAATGGCACACCATGGCCTCAGTCCTAACCACTCGAAAATTTCCTGGCCACATTGTCAGATGTCCCACCAGTCCACATGACTGCCTCCATCAAAGCCTAGGTCTTGTTTCCAGACCTATCCCTCTTTTAATAATATATATTTTCCTCAATCAGTCACCACTAATCCTATGAGTCCTAATACCTTTTTTCTTAATTGTTGTGTCATAGCTTCACGGCAACTACAAACAAGTTACTCCATCCTTCAAATAAATACACTGTCTCTGTTATGACTTCTAATAGTGTCTAGCCATTTGGAACTTCCATCACCTCGCCTGCTGTGAGACTTTTTGCAAGCTGCAATCTCTTTGCCCCATACACAACCCATGTATTGATTTCCCAGCCCTGCTTCCCATCCTCCTCATACCCAACATTCAAATTTGACAACCTCCTTTTGTAATCCTATTTGCCCTGCAATGCAGCCATATCTCAAACTCACTAATCAAATTTGAGCCTTACTCTATTTGTTTTCTTCCTGGTGCATCAGATCCCTATGTCTTAGTCCTATCCAGTTCCCAGTCAGTATTGTTTTTCATTCTGACTACAAAGGGCCCTATCTCTTGGGCCTATCCCAATCCCACATTCATTTCCCCTCCACTTCTCCATTAGATATTTTATTGCAGAGCCATCATAACCTGCTTCTTGCTCCCATCTCAGTCTGCTCTTAGATTTTCTTCTCACATTCTATTCAGCCTGACAGCACTGCATTGTCCCATGCCATTCACAAATATTCTTATTCTTGCTTCAGTCCTTTCTTCTGACCTTCTGATCCTGCTCCAATCTAATATTTGATTCCAATATTGCTTATTCGTCCCCATCCTAGATACTCCAGCCTACTTCTCACCCATGTCTAATTTTCTTTTCCTCCACCATGCTGTACACCTCTTCACCATTCCAGTCTCACTCCCCAATTCTTTTATCATTTTTGCCCATCCCATCCCAGATGTAATATTTCCCTCATAT
Source organism: Heterodontus francisci (assembly GCF_036365525.1). Classification (NCBI taxonomy): domain Eukaryota; kingdom Metazoa; phylum Chordata; class Chondrichthyes; order Heterodontiformes; family Heterodontidae; genus Heterodontus; species Heterodontus francisci. The sequence goes on along the minus strand of NC_090374.1, from coordinate 108,276,423 downwards.
ATCACATTTTTTGCCCTATCCCAACCAACAATCTAAGTATTGGCCCCAGTCCATTTTTTTTCATTTCAATTTCATAAAATAGGCCCTTAAAACTCAAAATGCTATATTTCACCAAGCCAAATCCACAGTCTATAATATATATTTCAATATAGAACCTACTTTCTGTATCAACTTTTCTTATCGTTCTTTGTTCATAACAATGCTATTGCTATACAATAGTCAATGCTTGACACATGATAATACTAATTCATCATAAAAACTTTGTCCACAATGGACTTTGTATGTTGGAGTAATGTCTGATTGAATCCCATCAAATTTAACATGGCTAGCTTGTAATTATTATTCAATAAGCCTAATGTCAAGTTCTTTCATACATCAAAGATGATTTTTGTTAAATTAATACTAATTGCAAGTCAGATTATGTTTAGTTGTGATAGCAACAAATTATAAATTGTGATAACTGCATTAAGAAAAAAAAGAAAAAATACAATGAACTTGCATTTATATAATGCAAGTGGCGCAGTGGTTAGCACTGCAGCCTTACAGCTCCAGGGGCCCGGGTTCGATTCTGGGTACTGCCTGTGCGGAGTTTGCAAGTTCTCCCTGTGACCGCGTGGCTTTTCGCCGGGTGCTCCGGTTTCCTCCCACCGCCAAAGACTTGCAGGTGATAGGTAAATTGGCTGTAGTAAATTGCCCCTAGTGTAGGTAGGTGGTAGGCAATATGGGATTACTGTAGGGTTAGTATAAATGGGTGGCTGTTGGGCGGCACAGACTCGGTGGGCCGAAGGGCCTGTTTCAGTGCTGTATCTCTAAATAAAAAATAAATAAATAACACTACATCATATCCTCAGTTTGTCATCTGTGCTTCATATCCAATTCATTATTTTTGAATTGCAGTTATTGTTGTTACATATGCAGATATGCCAGCTAGTTCGCAAACAGCAAATGTAATAAATGCCTAGTTAACTTGTTGTCGGGTTGACAGATAAATGCCAACCGTGACATCAGGACAGCTCCCTACTCTTCAAAAAGTGGCATGAGGTCTTCTAAGTTGACCTGAACATGCAGACAGAGCCTTGGTTTGATGTCTCATCTGAAAGACGACATCCAACAATGCAGCATTCTCTCTGTACTGCATTAGAGTGCTCATCCTGGAGTTACTGCATAAAATTTTCCACTACCATTCACAAAATGGCTCCAAGAAACATAGTATGAATATAATCCTGCCATTTAAATTACGTACAGCAACAAATACATGAATTTATATAGTATCTTTAACATAGTAAAACAGCCTAGGTGCTTCACAGGAGCATTAACAAACAAAATTTGACACTGAGCCTCATAAAGACTGAAATTTTTTTTTAAAAATGCAGGTAACAGGGAAAGAGCAGGAGATTGGGACTGGCTGAATTGCCCTTGTAGAGAGCTGGCATGAACTCAATGGATCACTTGCCCTCCTTCTGTGTTGTAACCATTCTATTATAAGATGATATGAGGGCAGATGACCAAAAGCCTGTTTAAAGAAGTGGGTTTTAAGTGTCTTAAAGGAGGAAAGAGAGGTGGAGAGGTTTAGGCAGGAATTCCTGAGCTTAGGGCCTAGGTAGTTGAAGGCATGGTCGCCAACGGTGGAGCGATTAAAATTGAGGATGTGTAAGAGGCCAGAATTGAAGAGCGCATAGATCACTTAGGGTTGTAGGGCTGGAGGAGGCTAGAGAGATAGGGAGAGTGAGACTGTAGAGGATTTGAAAGCAAGGTTGAGAATTGTAAAATTGAGGCATTGCTCAACCAGGAGCCACTGTAGGTCAGTGAGAACAAAGGTGGTGGGTAAACAGGACTTGGTGCAAGTTAGGATACAGGCATGAGAGTTTTGGAAGAGCTCTGAATAAAATGCCTATTTTTAACTATAATGCACCACCGCTAAAAATGAATGGTTGGAAAGAGCTACTTCACATAGCCTAGCGTACCACTCATTCATAATCAAAAGGCAGAAAATCTAAGGAGTCTTTGTTGTCACCAAAAAGCACACTAACAGTTGAAGTTCAGTGAACAGTGTTATACCATCCTTTGCACCATCCTCTACAATGCAGAGCCTTTTCAATTGTACTATGAATACTAAGATAGCCTGATCACAAAATCCATCCAGAGCAAACTGCATTGGAACGAAGGGCATTATTTCTCCAAGCATGTACCTTTGATGCTGTGAATTTATTTCTAATCAGGATCAAAAAGATCTTTCACCACACCATTAACATACCATTTGGCTTTGCTGCATGACCTTCTGGTCAATTATTCTCTGTGACCTTGTCCTATCAACACCTTCTCTTTGGTTATCTTTTGCCCCAACCAAGCTTTACTTGCTTAAAGCCTACTACATTTCTAATACTTGCCAGTTCTCTCCACAGATGCTGCCAGACTTGCTGAGTATTTCCAGCGTTTCAAAAAGTGCAATATTTTACACTTGGAAATTGATTTGGCTTTAAATGTTGTACAAGATAGATTTAGAGAGCATAGAATTATAGAATTGTTACAGCACAGAAGGAGGCCTTTTGGCCCGTTGTGGCTGCCCCAGCTCTCTGCAAGAGCAACTCACCTCGTTCCACTCCCCTGCCTTTCCCCACAGCCCTGCAATTTTTTTCTCTTCAGATAATTATCCAGTTCTCTTTTGAAGGTCTCCGCCACACTCTCAGAGCAGTAGCATGCCTAGCCATCTTGCCTTGGTATTCAGTGGCATCATCATCATCAAATTTGCAACATCTTGCTGTCAGTATTGGCCAGTAACTTAACTGGGCCTGCCATAGCAAAACTGTGGCAATAAGAGCAGGGCAGAGATTAAATATTCTGCTTTGAGGGGTTTATCTTCTGACCCTTCAAAGTCTCTCCATTATCTTCAAGGCTTAAATCAGGAGTGTAATGGAAAACTTACAACTCACTTGGATGGGTGCAGCTGCAACAAGACGCAAGAAGTTTGACACCAGCCAGTTTGCTTGATCGGTGTCCCATTATGGCAGTTTGGGTGGGGCAGGTACTGGGAAATACAGCCAGGCAGCAAGGTTTCAGTTTCCATCAAGACCATGATATCAGTGCAATCATCCACATTAAGGCCATGGATGGCAAGGGCTTTGTTCACAAGGGAACAGATATTCTGGAAGGAGATGCGGGAGAGGGGGAGTGATTGTTGATCCAGTGACAGAATCCAAGGGGTCAACAGTGGGTTGGGGGGTGGTGGGAGAGAATGGAACGCAAAGGCCATTGGCAAGCAGGCACTTTGGGTGGGAAGAAACCAGATGGGCCAGTTGGCGTTGCTGCCCAAAAGAAGGTAGCATTTTTTGTCTTGAGCTGTTGGGAGAATACTGAGAGAGACACAGTAGGAAGCTCTGGGTTATCCAAGAGGGAGTCAACCCTGGGAAGGCAGGGGAGTATGAAGATGGAGGAATGATAAAGGATTTGGGTAGGGATTTTTTTATTCTTTCCGAGATGTGAATGTCGCTGGCAAGGTCATCCTGTTATCCATCCTGTTGAGACCGTTAACTTTAAAACAAGAGATATGAACTTTCCAGACCAATTAAAGGATTTGGAACATAGTAGCAGGAGTAGGCCATTCAGCCCTTGGAGCCTGCTCCGCCATTCTAGATCATGGCTGATTGTCTACCTCAGTGCCATATTCCTGCACTATCCCCCTATCTCTTGATGTTATTAGCAACTAGAAATCTATCGATCTCTGTCTTGAACTTACTCAATGACTGAGCTTCCACCAACTTCTGAGGCAGAGAATTCCGAAGATTCACCACCTTCTGAATGAAGAAGTTCCTCCTCAACTCAGTCCTAAATGGCTCGCCCTACATTCTGAGATTGTGTACCCTGTTTCTAGACCCCACGGCCAGGGGAAACATCCTTTCTGCATCTACCCTGTTTATCCCTTTAGGCATTTTGTAAATTTACATGAGATCACCTCTCATTCTTCTAAACTCCAGAGAATACAGGCCCAGTCTCCTCAATCTCTCCTCATAGGACAATTCCACCATCCCAGGAATCAGTCTTGTGAACCTCCGCTGCACTCCCTCTATGGCAAGTATATCCTTCCTCAGGCAAGGGGTCCAGAACTGCACACAATATTCCAGATGCGGCCTCACCAATGCTCTATACAATTGAAGCAAGATTTCTTTGCTCTTGTATTCAATTCTTCTTGCGATAAAGACTGACATACTGTTTGCCTTCCTAATTGCTTGTTGCACATGCATGCTAGCTTTCAGTGACTTATGAACAAGGATACCTAGGTCCCTTTGGACATCAACACTTTCCAATCTCTCACCATTTAAGAAATACTCTGCACCTTCGTTCCTCCGACCAAAGTGGATAACCTCACACATATCAACATATATTCCATCTGCTGTGTTCTTGCCCACTCATTCAGCCTTTCCACATCCTCTTGAAGCTTCTTTGCATCCTCCTCATATTACATCAACTCACATTCCCACCAAGTTTTGTGTCATCTGCAAACTTGGAAATATTACATTTGGTCCCCATATCCAAATCATTGATATAGATTGTGAACAGCTAGGGCCCAAGCACTGATCCTTGTGGTACCCCATTGGTCAAAGCCTGCCAACCTGAGAATGATCCATTTATTCCTACTCTCTGTTTTCTGCTTGTTACCCAATCCTCAATCCATGCTGGTAAATTACCCCCAAACCCACGCACTTTAATTTTGCATAGTAACTTCCTGTGTGGGACTTTATCAAAAGCCTTCTGAAAGTCCAAATACACCACATCAACTGATTCTTCCTTATCCACTCTGCTAATAACATCCTCAAAAAATTCTAAAAGTCTGTCAAACATGATTTCCCCTTCATAAATCCATGTTGACTCTGCCCAATCAGACCATTATTTTCTAAGTGTCCAGTAATCACATCCTTTATAACAGATTCGAGTATTTTCCCTATTACCAATGTTAGGCTAACAGGTCTGTAGTTTCCTGTTTTCTCTCTCTTAAACAGGAGCGATGTCTCAATTCATTCCATCTTCGCTGCCTCCGGAGAATTCTTGGCATCAGGTGGCAGGACCGTATCTCCAACGCAGAAATCCTCGAGGTGGCCAACATCCCCAGCATATACATCCTACTGAGCCAGCGGCGCTTGAGATGGCTTGGCCATGTGAGCTGCATGGAAGATGGCAGGATCCCCAAGGACACATTGTACAGCAAGCTCGTCACTGGTATCAGACCCACCGGCCGTCCGTGTCTCCTATTTAAAGACGTCTGCAAACGCGGCATGAAGTCCTGTGACATTGATCACAAGTCATGGGAGTCAGTTGCCAGTGATCGCCAGAGCTGGCAGACAGCCATAAGGGCAGGGCTAAAGAGTGGTGAGTCGAAGAAACTTAGCAGCTGGCAGGAAAAAAGACAGAAGCGCTAGGGCAGAGCCAACTGTGCAACAGCCCCAACAACCAATTTTATCTGCAGCACCTGTGGAAAAGTCTGTCACTCTAGAATTGGCCTTTATAGTCACTCCAGGCACTGTTTCGCAAACCACTGACCACCACCAAGCGCTTACCCATTGTCTCTCGAGACAAGGAGGCCAAAGAAGAAGAAACAAGAAGAAGAAGAAACAGTGGGGTTTACATTTGCAACCTTCCAATCTGCAGGCACCTTTGTAAAATTTATAGAATTTTGAAAGACGATTACCAATGCATCCACTATATCTCTGTAGCCATCTCTTTCAACACGCTAGGATAAAGATCATCGGGTCCCGGGGATTTGTCACCTTTCAGTCCCATTAATTTCTCCAATACTACTTTTCTACTAATCCTAATTTTTTTTCAGTTCCTCATTCTCACTAGACACTTGGATCTCAAGTATTTCAGGGAGAATTTGTGTACCTTCCTCTGTGAAGACAGACACAAAGTAATTATTTAGCTTGTCTGCCATATCTCTACTTTCCATTATAAATTCTCCTGTCTCTTCCTGTAATGGACCCACATTTGTCTTTGCAAATTCTTTTCCTTTTTACATACCTATAGAAGCTTTTACAATCCCTATTTATATTTCTTGTTAGTTTACATTCATATTCTATTCTCTCTTTCTTTATAAATGTATTGGTCCTCCTTTGCTGGATTCTAAAATTCTCCCAGTCCTCTGGCTTACCACCTTTTTGGCAACTTTATAAGCCTCCTCCTTTGATCTAATACTATCTTTAACTTCCTTTGTTAGCCACGGCTGACTTGCTTTCCCTATTGGGTTCTTTTGCCATAAAGGAATGTATTTTTTTGAAAACCATGCATTAATTATTTAAATACTAGGCATTGCCTATCTACCGTCAAACCTTTTAATGGATTTTTCCAATCCACACAGCCAACGTGTTCCTCATACCTTCATAATTGCCCTTGTTTAGATTTAAGACCCTAGTTTCGGATTGAACTATATCTTTTTCAAGGGTAATGGAAAATTCTATCATACGATGGTCACTTTTCCCTAAAGGTTCTTTTACCACCAGATTATTAATTAGCCCTTTCTCATTGCATAATACGAGATCCAAAATAGCCTGTTCCCTAATAAAAACAGTTCTGAGTTCTGATGAAAGGTTACAGACCTGAAGCATTAACTCTCCTTCCCTCTCCACAGATGCTGCCTGACTTGCTGAGTATTTCCAACACTTGCTGTTTTTATTTCAGATTTCCAGCATCTGCAGTATTTTGCTTTTATAGCCTGTTCCCTAGTTGGTCCCTTAACATATTGCTTCAGAAAACCATCTTGGACACATTCCAGGAATTCTTCTTCCACAGCATTGGTCACAGAGTCACAGAGTGATACAGCAGCAAAACAGGCCCTTAGGCCCACCGAGTCCACACTGACCAACAACCACCCATTTATATCAATCCTACATTAATTCCATATTCCCTACACATCCCCACCATTCTCCTACCACCTACCTACACAGGGGGCAATTTACAACGGCCAATTTACCTATCAACCTGCAAGTCTTTGGCTGTGGGAGGAAACCAGAGTACCCGGCATAAACCCACACGGTCACAGGGAGAACTTGCAAACTCCGCACAGGCAGTACCCAGAACCAAACCCGGGTCGCTGGAGCTGTGAGGTTGTGGTGCTAACCACTGCGCCACGGTACTCATTAGATTTACCCAGTCTATATGTCAATTGAATTTACCCATGATTACTGCATTGACCTTGCTACATGCACTTCTAATTTCCTGATTTATTCCATGCCCTACATTACCACTACTGTTTCGAGGCCTGTGAACCACTCCTACCAATTTATTGTTACCCCTTGCTGTTTCTTAGCTCCACCCAAACAGATTCTACGTCCTGTTCTTCCCATCGAAGATCCTCTATCACTAATGCACTGATCCCATCCCTTACTACCAGCACTACCCCACCTCCTTTTTCTTTTTGCCTGTCCTTCCTAAATGTTGAATACCCTTTAATATTCACGGCAAGATTTCATGCTTAAGACTTCTACTATAACAACTAAACTAAAAATCAACATTAACTAAACAGTACTAAGTAGGTAGCTAATACACTAAATTATAGAGAAAGGTATTTCCCATTAAGTTATAAACACACTCGAAAACCCCACACCACATTTATATGTTACCCAATGTTCTCATCAAATCAGTATCTTTGCAGTTAAAAGTCCCAAACTCCTCCCAGTTGCAATGGCTTGCATCCCAATCCTTCTCAAAAAGCAATGTCCTCTTTGCTTACTTTTTCTGAGCACACTCAACTGGTCTTCTGTTAATAAGGCAATCTCTGGTGACGCTGTTTTCCTTTTCTTTTCTGCAAACCACGAGCCTTTGAACCAGGTTCTAATCTTAGCAGCTTTTTGTTGTATCAGTGTTCTGAGAACAGTTGCTTTCTCTCTCCCTTTTCTGAGGCTGCCACTGCTGGTCTTTGTGTTCTCCTTTTTTCTTTACAGCCTATCAGTCTTAGAAAAGCCTGTTGAATTTAAGTCAATCGTCATTTGCCTTTACCATATTCAGAGTCCATAAGTCTGACCATAGCAAAACCACCTGGGCCTCCCTTTATTTCCAATGTTAGCAATTACAACTCAAATTTGAATTTTCAGAGCCCCTGGCTCCCTGTTTACGATCTGAGAATCTGGGAGAGCGAAAACCATTGTCTTTGAGGTGTTACAACCTGGTACTTTGCTTTCAAAAGGGTCTTTGATCTTGGTTCCTCGTTTGCATGGTAATCAAGACCCCTGTCTTGTCACTGGGAAGACTTGGTGTGAGGTCACTTCATTAAAGTCTTTAAAACAAAATCATATTGCAAAAGTGATGGTGAGCTGGCTTCTTGAACCACTGCATTCCAGTAGGTACACCCACAGTGCGGTTCGGAAGGGAGTTCCAGGATTTTGACCCAGTAACAGTGAAGGAACGATGATATAGTTCCATTTCAGGATGGTGTGCAACTTTGAGAGGAACTTGCAGGTGGTGGTGTTCCCATGCATCTGCTGCCCTTGTCTTGATAGAGGTTGCGGGTTTGGAAGGTACAAGTCTTTCTTTTCACTTTTGTTGGCAACATATATGTTGGCAAATTTTGTTCAGCTCATTGGACTCAGTGCTCAGCAAAACATTTTTATGAACAACTCATAGCACCAAACAGCCAACTCTTAGGAGTGAGATGTATGAACAAGACGAATGTGATTGTGACCGTGTTTATTCTTGAGAACAGTTTCAAACCAAAATGAGAGCATCTTGACAGTTTCATTCTCCTGGCTGTCTGCTGACTGGCAGTTTGTCTGGAGGTTATGGAGCGCTGCGTCGATACTTCCTCCGGGCCGCCTGGTGTCGCTGTGCTGCGGGTGTGAGGTTAGAATGTGCGTTGTGGCCGGTTTTTCCGCCACCGTCTCCTCGGCGCGGCCGCGAGGAAGGGATTTAGCCGGTGGCGGGTTCGGCGACACGAGAGAAGGGGGAAAAAGGATGGAGAACGAGGGGAACGAGCACTGCGCCGAGGAGGAACAAGAGAAAGCGGAGGAGGAGCGCCTAGAGAAAGAGCACTTCTGGAAAATCATTAATGCTTTTAGATATTATAGGTAAACTGTAAATAAAGCAAGCGGCCACCCAGTGTGTGAGTGGGTGGGTGAGAGAGGGGGCAGCCCGGGCCCCGAAAGGGAGGGAGGCGGTCACAGGGGCTGCCAGACTTCAGCACATACACAAACCTGGGCCTACAGAACAACATTAAATATATTTACTCAAAGTTTCTTTATAATTGTCTGCATGTCTGTTCAGAGCCTTTTTCGATCTGTTGATTAATCCTTATGTGTTGTAGTTTTCAGGAGGTTAAAGGGCGGAAGTGTTTTCAAAAATACGGACAATCTAGGCAAACGGTCCCGACGTTTAAATATAATTTCGCATTGGCCTACTGTTGCACCGACTCTTCTCTCTCTCCCTCACCACACACCGTGAAGCACTGTTAGAAATTTAACGATCGACTGGCCTTTTTAGCCATAGCAGAAGCACCCTTTTTGTGGGAGGCGGGTAAGAGGATTAAAAAGTTTTAAAATTCACACGAGCAATTTTTAGCGAATAGGAGTACCTTTTGAAATATTTTATGTCCCATACAGATGTACTTAATATGTTGCTGTGTGTATTATCAGCTTTTGTAAAGCAGTTCAGGATAGAAATTTAGGAGTTATTATGGTACCAACAGTCCGATCCAATCATTTTTGTTAAATTTTATTTTTACCTGGATGCCTTGAAAATGTGATGAGGTGCTGCCACATGAAAGATTAATACACAAGATAACCCCATCGAGTTGGGGGTAATAGCATTGATGAGTATTGGTTACAAGACAGGAAAAAAACACTAGGAATAAACAAGTTGTTTTCAAGTTTGCAGGCTGTTACTAGTGGGGTGTCACAATGATTAGTGTTCCAGCCTCTGCTATTTACGATCTGTATCAATAACTTAGATGAAGGGATCAAGTGGAATGTATCCAAGTTTGCTGATGACAAAAAGCTAGGTGGGAAAATAGGCTGTGAAGAGGATACAAAGAGATATAGATGGGCTGTGATTGGGCAAGAAAGGCAGCAGATGGAGTATATAACATGGGGAAATGTGAGGTTATTCATTTCGGTAAGAAGAATAGAAAAAACAATATTTTTAAATGGTGAGAAACTAGAAAATGTTGGTGTTCAGAGGAATTTGAATGTCCTTCCACAAGAAACTCTGAAAGTAAGCAATTGGGAAGGCAAATGGTATGTTAGCCTTTATTGCAAGGAAGTTGGAGTACTAGAGTAAGGAAGTCTTGCTCAAATTGTACAGGGCTTTGGTGAAACCACACCTGGAGTGCTATATACAGTTTTAGTCTCTGTACCTAAGGAAGGATATGCTTGCCTTAGAATGGACGCAATGAATGTTCACTAGATTGATTCCTGCAATGAAAAGGAGAGATTGAGTAGAATGGGTCTATACTATCGAGTTTAGAAGAATGAGTGGTGATCGCATTGAAGCATTATAAGATTCTGAGCGAGCGTGACAGGATAGATGCTGGGAGACTGTTTCCCCTAGCTGGAGAGTCCAGAACTAGGGGTCATAACCTCAATATAAAGGGATGGCCATTTAGGACTGACAGTAGAAATTTTTTCACTCGGGTTTGTGAATCTTTGGAATTCTTTACTCCAGGGAGCTGTAGATGCTCAGTTTTTGATTTGAATATATTCACGGCTGAGATTTCTGGACTCCAGGAGAATCAAGGGATATGGGAATGGGGCGGGAGAGTGGAAGCGAGGATCAGCCATGATCTTAATGTATGGCAGAGCAGGCTCATGGGACCATATGGTCTAGTACTCCTATTTATGCTTTTTAATATTCTTTTAAAAAACTATTACCATTGTTCGTGTCAATACTCCACATTCGGTCTAAACTAGGAGATCCATCTTGGAACTCTCTGTATATTATTGAGAACATCTTGTGTTTTTATAACTGAATTTGATTTTTAAAAATAAAATATATAATTTCCACTTGTTTCTTGTTTTTTTCCAATATATTTTTCAAGATTCAATTTTATTTCACTTTCTATGCTTTGTGGAGGATACACAGTGTAGTGGTACAATATGGAAAGTAAAAAACACAGCACTGAATGACATTGACTTCCAGTCTATTACCATCAATGCCCAGTTTGTATTCTTCATAACCATAAATTTGTGACTTTTATTAAAAAGCTTTTCAGATTAAAATTGTTATAAAATTAGAACACTAAATCTTGCATCCGTTGTGCATGGAATGCTTTTACTTTCTACATTGAGACCCCCAGTTAAGTCCAGCTAAGGCTATCTAAAACCAAATTTGATTTGTCTGTTTTAAGCAATAGAAATAAGGAAAGGGAAACAGAGAAATAGACTAATTTTGAATGTACCCAATAAATCATTAAAATACTAGGTTTAGAAATAAGAAATCAGGAAAAGACTGGGAGAAGTATTAATTATAAAAATCCACTTTAATTGCATTAAACTTAAATACATTGTTTCCATCATAATAAGCAGTGATGCCATGTGTTTGCAAATGATCTGTGAGAGTAAACCAACTAACTTCTCCGCCCGTACATTTGAAAATAACGTACAATAGCTTAGACCCAGCTTATAGAAAAATCTACCTAAAAGACTGTATGAAAACATGAGATGTTGAATTCATAATTAGGTTAGTATGTAACTAATCAGCACTACTGTGAAATGGATGCACCAGGATCCCAACTTTTTAATTATGTTGAGAATGTATTCAAACACAAGAAATTTTAAGCATTTAATAATTAAAGCTGGATCAGTAGTTCTAGATTTTTTTGATGCTCTACATGTGAACATATAGATGTGTTTGCAGTTCTGTTGTGACCACCCCACTTCCACTGACTCATTTTACACTATAGAACAGTTTTAATCATTATAGAATACAGTGAACCTTCAACTACTAACATTGACAGAAGCAATATATAGTAATACAATTCTCACTGAACAGTAGTCCATTTGAAATGAAACTTGAAAATCCAGGAATTGGAGTGCTTAGCTCTCCCCAATGCATTCCTGTACTAGTGCATCTCTTACTACTTCAGCATTATTTTGGTGTTCAGTTTAGCTTGTGGAGGCAATGATATCCAAAATGATGGGGAAATTTAATGTTGGTCACAATCTGAAGTGAAAACATGAAATTTTGTACATGGAATAATTGCCAGTGAGTAGCACTATGGTGGCTACCAATGAGGAACAAGGCAATAATTCATTTGAACAGTTCTGATGATAGCATATCAGTAGAATGCTGGATTGAATTATGCTCAAACTAGCTGCCAGCCATAACTTTTAATTATTATGCAGTCAGTGTGTTGAGGTCAGTAGGTACAGCATGAATTAAGTAGGAAGGTAGGTCTCCATGTTGTCAACTGAATATTGAGATCACTGAAGGGTTTTGATTTTCCTTGGCTGTTATAGTACTTGTTTTTTTTTCTCCTATATCTATGAATGAAAAATATGCATTATATCATTTGATAAGTACAGGTTGTTCCTGTGACTTTTACATTGAGCATTTGAACAGTGTGCAATAGCTTGCTTTAATATCTCAGTCATAGTCCACGTCAAGTCTTAAAATTTTGTGTATGTGTCAACTATGCACCAGGTTTTTAATATTGCTTTCATTATGTAATTTCTCAAAGTGGTGAAAGTTGTTGCTCATACAAAATTTAATGTAGCAAATTACAGTCTAAAAATCTGAACTGTGGTTTAGTTCTTCGATTATCTGTTAATTCAGCAAAGTCCTGTGAACTGTTGTGTCTTTGTTAACAACAACACAGGTTTCAGATCATAAGAGCATGGCACACTCATGGAAATTTTAATCAAGCTGTTGAATGAGAAATGTGTTCAAAGGAGCTCAAAACTATAACAGACAGATGGGTTATGTTTTTGGCAAAGATTTAGCTGTGAACTCATCATTTTTAGTTTTATTTATAGTTGGTTCTTTTGTTAACAGTTATTTTGATCATTATCTTTTTATATGTTATCGTTTAGTTGTGGTTACTCTGTGCTTTGCCCTCTTGATTCTATTGGTAGCTGGGAGCAGGATAATTTCATTTTGTATTTTCGCAGAGGTTTCTTTTTTAAAACTGTCAGTCATTTATTGGGGTGTGTTTATTTCCTTATGATTTCATCATTAGAAAATAAATATCATTCTAACACCAAAATAGCAAAGCAATTTCGTTGAGTAGATGAGCTGAGGGCACAGATAGACGCGTGGCAGTATGATAGTGTGGCTTTTACAGAAACATAGCTTAAGAAGGGGCAGAAGTGGCAGCTCAGTGTTCTTGGTTACAGGGTTTTCAGGTGCGATAGGGGCATAAGAAAGGAGGGAGAGTGAAAATTTAGGTCAAAAATACAATTACAGCTGTGAGCAGGAATGATATGTTGGAAGGCTCGTCAAATGAGGCCATATGGATCAAGCTAAAGAACAAAAAAAAGGGCAATCACACTGCTGGACGTGTACTATATACCTCCAAACAGTTAGAGGGAGATAGAAGAGCACATATGTAGGCAAATCTCTTGAGAAGTGCAAAAACAATACGGCAATAATAGTAGAGGATTTTAACTACCCCAATATTAACTAGGATAGTTTTAGTGTGAAAGGAATTGAGGGAGCAGAATTCTTGAGGTGCATTCAGGAGAATGTTTTTGGCCAGTATGTAGCATATCCAACAAGAGAGGGTGCAATTTTACACTTCATTTTAGGAAATGAAGGTGGAAGGAGTGGCAGTGGGAGATCATTTTGGTAGTAGTGATCATAATTCAGTCAGTTCTAACATAATTATGGAAAAGGTCAAGAATAGAACAGGAGTTAGAGTTTTCAATTGGGCAAGGCCAATTTTACTAAGCTGAGGAGTGATTTAGCAAAAGTGGACTGGAAACAGCTACGTGAAGGTAAAGCAGTGGGAGGCATTCATAGGGGTTCAGAGGAAACATGTTCCCACAAAGAAAAAGGATGGGATGGCCAAATCTAGAGCCCCATGGATGTCAAGGAACTTGCAAGGAAGGCCGAAAAGGAAAGCTTATGTCCGACACCAAGAACTCAATACTGCAGAAAGCCGAGAGGAGTATAGAAAATGGAGGGGCAAAATCAAAAATGAAATTAGGAAAGCTAAGAAAGGGCATTAAAGAATATTGGCAAGCAAAATCAGGGTGAACCCAAAAATGTTTTATCAATACATTAAGAATAAGAGGGTAACTAAGGAAAGAGTAGGGCCCATAAAAGACCAAAAAGGTAACCTATGTGTAGGAGCGGAAGATGGTATGGTTCTTCATGAATACTTTGCGTCCGCCTTCACAAAAGGGGGACGATGCAGATATTGTAGTTAAGGAAGAGAGGTGTGAAGTATTGGACGGGATTAACATAGGGAGAGAGGAAGTATTAATGGAATTAGTATCCTTGAAAGTTGATAAATCACCAGGGCCAGATGAAATGTACCCCCGGCTGTTAAAAGAACCCTGAGAGGAAATAGCGGGAGGCCTGTGCATCATTTTGCAGTCCTCACTGGATGCAGGTGTGGTGCTGGAGGATTGGAGGACTGCTAACATTGTACCTCTGTTTAAAAAGGGAACGAGGGATAGACCAAATAATTACAGGTCAGTCAGTCTAACCTCAAGAGTGGGCAAATTGTTAGAATCAGTTCTGACAGACAGGATAAACTGTCACTTAGAAGGGCACAGATTAATCAAGGATAGTAAGCTCGGATTTGTTATGGGAAGATCTTGTCTGACTAACTTGATCGAATTTTTTGAAGAAGTAACAAGGAAGATAGATGAGGGTAGTGCAGTTGATGTGATCTACATGGATTTTAGCAAGGCTTTTGACAAGGTCCCATATGGCAGACTGGTTTAAAAAAAAATAAGAGCCCATGGGATCCAGGGAAATATAGCAAGGTGGATACAAAATTGGCTCAGTGGCAAGAAACAAAGGGTAATTGTTGACGGGTGTTTTTGTGACTGAAGGGCTGTTTCCAGTGGCGTTCCGCAGGGCTCAGTAATGGGTCCCCTGCTTTTTGTGGTATAAAGGATTTGGACGTAAATGTAGGGGCATGATCAAGAAGTTTGCAGACGACACAAAGATCAGCCATGTGGTATACAGCGAGGAGGATAGCTGTATACTGCAGGAGGATATCAGTGGACTGGTCAGGTGGGCAAAAGTGGCAAATGGAATTCAACCCGGAGCCGTGTCAGGTGATACATTTGGGGAGTTCAAACAAACCAAAGGAATATACGATTAATGGGAGAATACTGAGAGGTGTAGAGGAAGTGAGGGACCTTGGAGTGAATGTCCACATATCCCTGAAGGTAGCAGGACAGGTTGATAAGGTGGTTAAGAAGACATATGGAATCCTTTTCTTCATTAGCCGAGGTGTAGAATATAAGAGCAGGGAGATTATGCTGGAACTATATAAATCATTAGTTAGGCCACAACTTGAGTACTCGGTGCAGTCTGGTCACCTCATGACAGAAAGGATGTAATTGCACTAGAGAGGGTACAGAGGAAATTTACGAGGATGTTGCTGGGACTGGAAAAATGCAGCTATGAGGAAAGATTGGCTCGGTTGGAGTTGTTCTCTTTGGAACATAGAAGGCTGAGGGGAGATTTGATTGAAATGTGCAAAATTGTCAGGGGGCTGGATAGAGTGGATGTGAAGGACCTGTTTACCTTAGCAGAGAGGTCAGTGACGAGGGGACGTAGATTTAAAGTGATTGGTAGAAAGATTAGAGGGGGATGAGGAATAAGGAATTTTTTATTTGCCCAGAGAGTGATGGGGGGTCTGAAACTCACTCCCTGAAAGGGTACTTGAGGCAAAAACCCTCAACTCATTTAAAAGGTGTCTGGATATGCACCTCGGATGTCGTAACCTGCAGGACTACGGACCAAATGTTGGAAGGTGGGATTTGACTCGGCTTGTTTTTCGGCCAGCGGAGTCATGATGGGCCTAGTGGCCTCTTTCTGTGCTGTAAACTTTCAGTGATTTCTATGAATTGGTAGGGGAAAAAAACTGGTGTTTATGTCGTGTCCGTCACAACCTCAGGATGTCCTAAAGTGCTTTACAGTCAATGAAGTACTTTTGAAGTGTAGTCACTGTTGTAATGTAGGAAACATGGCAGCCAATTTGTGGTCCTACAAACAGCAAAATGATAATGACCAGCTAATTTGTTTTAGTGATCCTGCTTGAGAGAACTCTTCTGTTCTTCAGAGTAGTGCCACAGAATCTTTTCCATCCACCTGTGAGCCGATTGGGCTTCAGTCTAACACTTCGTCTGTAAGATGGTGCCTCCAACCATGCAGCACTCCCTTGGTACTGTATTGGTGTGTTAGCCTAGATTTTGTGCTGAAGTCTGTGGAGTGGGACTTGAACCTACAACCTTCTGAATCAAAGGCAAGCATCCTGCCGGTGAGTCATTGTTGACACACTGTACCCAGTAACAGTGACAGTGGTGTGGCAGCTCAGTAATTTGCTTCACACTTTTCCGGTTACGTGGCTTCAAATTTAGACAAAGATTTCATGTGTATCAGTAGGTTTGATCTTTTTCAAGAAAGCATTTACAAGCAGTGTGTGATTCCATTCCCTTATGGTCAACTCTTAAAGCATAATTGGTATTGAAAGCAAAGAGCAAGCCCCTAGCCTATTTTTCTTACATGGAATAGTTGAGGTGGCCCCTTTTGAACTACATTGTTCACATCTTTTTAACATAATTGTGGTTGTAGGGTAAAAGTTTTTTACTGTCTTGATTTATTTGGAGGCAATACATGTGTGTTCTATGATTTCATTTGCTTCTCTATTTTCTTGTTTTCTCCCTTGTACTGTACAAGTTTTGGGCATTATTCAACATTTGAAGAGCACAGACTTTCCATAAACACTGCATTGGTGTTCTCCATAGGATTTACAAATGTGGTACATCAGTAAGCATTGTTTGGAATTTGTCCTGGTCTTGGATGTTGTTCTGAAGTGTCCATTCATTAAAAGGCTCTATCTGCTTTAAACATTTTGTATAATTTTCTCTGGCCAATTTTATGGCAAATTATATTTTTGACATAATCTTAAATATTAGCACTTAAGGATATAATGCAAGCTTGTGTTGGCAACTCCATAATTATGTTTCGGTAAAGATAGTTGGTATCAATATAATGTGATTGTTGTAAATACAAATTTTATAAATATTTAAATGATCCGCAACACATTGGTATAAGTTATAGGCTATAAGATGAAAGTTTATAGGTTCAGTGGTTATGCTTGTGTCAATTTGTTGCATTGGTCACAATTTTCCCTGCTCATTTTTCAATGCAACTTCATTTCCAGGATATATGCTCATGAGAGGGTAACTCGTTCTGAAAAGCAATTCCAATCCCTTCCAGCAGCTCATCGGAAGCTGCTTCCTAATTTTCTTCCTCATGTGAACAAGTTAAGGGAGTGTATTGAACATAACTACGAGATCCTGAAAGCAATTATTAACAACTGCAATCATATGTTTGAAAATAAGGAATATGGAGTCATAGACATGGAGGTAAGTGAAACACAAACAATGATTTGAAAACTCAGATGCATGCATTGGCTCAAAAGCAACTTGGGGCAGCATGCATGAATTCATCCCAACTATCTAGTTGCATGCGTAGATCTGAATAAATTTATAGAATTTTTTTGGTACTGCATTTAAGCCCAGCTATGACCTAATGCAATATTTTGAGATGTTTTCCCTACTTGATTATGATAATTGTACAATATTAAAATGATAATATTTGTCCCTCACAGTTCTGTAATATGAAGAGCAGTGGATACCTGGGAGTGCATGCAAGTCAGAGACCTCATAAAATATTTGTATTGATGTCATCTGAACCCTAAAATGAGATTATAGTCTTTAAGTTAAATGCCATGCAGACTGTGTTTCTTATTTTGAAGCATTAATGGTTGTTATATAGTCACTTTAATAAATCATGATCCACAATGGTTAAATAGTACAGTATTGAGCCTAAAAATTGCCACTTCAAAGCCCTGCTGTGATAGTTTATTTCAGCCAGTACAGCACTCAGAATGCTGCAATTGGCCTTAGTGCCACTAGGTGGCAAGGTGAATGATTAGCTAGAGTTCCTACTGCAGATATCTCATGGCTTCTGCTAGGTGAACTTGGATGGACAGCAGGTGAGGACTTACCAACACTCACTGGATGCTTCTAGATGAAATGTATCATGGTTGGATGAAGTATAGAGGTCCAAAGGACCACCACAATTTCTTCCACTCCCACCCCTCCCTGCACTGCAAAAATGTAACGCTTCCATGCTGCATACAATCTATTTCAAATGACCTAATGAACAGGAAATAAGTGGTGTTTTGTGTTGCAGAATTGGATCTGCAGGGAACTGGATTAGGAGTGCTCAGTCAGTCCACTTAGCACCCTATTTGAATGAGACCTCACTAGATTCTTTGAGGAGATGGCGCATATGATAGTTGGGACAGTTGTACTGGATGTGGTGCGTGTGGATTTTCAGAAAACCTTTGACTAGGTAACTAACGAGACAATTGGAGAAGATGAAGGGTTATGGAATTAGTGGGAGGGTATCAAATTGAATTCAACAGTAGTAATTAGTAGCAATTTCCCAAAGTTGTTGGAAGTGAATAATGGTGTCCCACAGGGTTCTATTTTGGGACCATTTAGTATATTTTGAATGGAGGCAGCTGTATGATGCGGATGACTAGAGGGGTTTCGGGATTCAGATTAAAAGCAGCACCTCAAGTGGATAAAATCAGTTTTTAAAAAGTATAGGAATACTGGGTTTTAGGGCTAGAATATAAAAGTTGAGGTATGATGGTGAATCGATCTCAAACCTTAGTAAAACCACAGTTGGTGTAGTATATGGAGCTTTGGGCTTCACAAAGGAAGGCTATTGAGACAGTGGAGAGGGTATGTACAAATTCACTAGGAAGTTGGTGGCATAGTGGTAATATCACTAGACTAGTAATCCAGAGCCTAAGTAATGCTCTGGGGACATGGGTTTGAATCCCACTGTGATGGCGAAATTTGAATTCAATTAATAAATTGGGAGTTTTAAAAAAAAAAGCTAGTCTAATGGCGATCATGAAACCATTGTCAATTGTTGTAAAAACCCATCTATCCTTTAGGGAAGGAAATCTGCCATCCTTACCTGGTGATATGACTCCTATGAAGAGAAACTCTCTAGTTTCGAAGAATGAGAGGTGATCTCATTGAAATCTACAAAAATACTTGAAGGGGTAGATAGGTTAGATGCAGCTAAGATGTTTCTCCTGGTTGGGGAGGCTAAAACCAGGGGACACAAATTCAAAATAAGGGGGAAGCCACTTAGGACAGAGGAGAAATTTTTTTACTCAGAGGGTTATGAATCTTTGGAATTCTCTACTCCAGAGGGCTGTGGAAGCTCAGTCATTGAGTATGTTTAAAGCAGAGATTGACAGATTTCTAAATACAAATGGCATAAGGGGATATGAGGATAGTGTGGGGAAAAAAGGCATTGAAGTGGATGGTCAGCCATGATCATATTGAATGGCGGGACAGACTCGAGCTGAATGGCCTACTCATTCTCCTATGTTCCAGACTCACGGCAATGTGGTTGACTATTTTTTTTTTAAAAAGCCCTCTGAAATGGCCTAGTAAGCCACTCAATTTACGGGTAATTAGGGATGGACAATAAATGCTGGCCTAGCCAGCAACGCCCACATCCCACAAAAACAAATAATTTAAAAAATGAAGAAATAGAAAGAAAGACCTGAAAATTGGGACAGAGATGAATGAATGATTCAGAGAGGTGTTTAAAATTCTGAAGGGTGGGGTAGGGTAGATGGAAACAGACTCTTTCCACTGGTTGAGTGCATTAGAACAGGTGGGCAGGGCAGGTATAACATTAAATGCAGGAGATTTGGGATTGAAAGCAGAGATTCTCATTTAAAGAGTGACCACTTGAATCCCCATTACCCTGGAACTATACCTCAATAATTAATTGTGCCTTTCTTCAGAAGATTGTGGATTCAATCCGCAGTCCATTACATAATCTAGGCTGCCACTTCATTGCAGAACTGAGGGAGTGCTTTGTTATTGGCGATGGTGTCTTTTAGTAAATCAGTGGCCCATCTGTTATTTCATGCAAATATCCCATGGCATCATTCAAAGAATAGCAAAATTCCGTTGATGTCCTGGCCCTACATTTATTTCCTAACCAATGCCACCAAAAGCATCAACCTATTTTGCATAGAGGGTTGTGAGGCTATGCAGTACACTGCTGGAGTTAGTGATTGAAGCAAAGACCATGCCAACATTTAATACGTTCATTAGGTAGTCGAAGGAAAGCGAAATAAAGAGAGATAGAAATGGGCCAGGCGGATGGAATTAGGGGTACTGCTCATGCGGAAAATAGACGCCAGTGTGGACTGGTTGGGCTTAATGGCTATTTTTCTGTTGTAACTTCTAAATAATTCTATGCAATTCACGCAATGAGCTGAAACATACAAAAATTTAGGGGAAAAAAATCTTAAACCAGATTTTTCTTAATGGGCCATTCTTTTCCTTGAGGGTTTCTTCCATTTAGTAATAAATGATTATTTTTGGTATGACACAAACAGACTAACCTGGGACGATTAAAACCAGCATCCACCTTTGACATGGACAAACTGAAGTCCACCATTAAGCAATTTGTAAGGGATTGGAGTGACGATGGTAAGGCTGAACGGGATGCTTGTTATCGGCCAATCATTGAAGAAATCGTAAAACATTTCCCTCAGGATGAATGGTATAGTATTGGTTCCTTAAAATTATGTGTTTAGAACCTTGAATGAGTGATCAATAAAATAATTTTATGCACCAATTAATCATTTTCATCCTAGCACCCTTTTCAACTCACATTTTAACAGATTAGATTTAATGCATGAACTGTGTTTTGCACTGAGTTAGCTGATTTCAGCTGTGACAACCGCACTATAGTTGGTCTCTGCCCCTGGTTAGAAGGAAAAAAGCAGTCAAAGTTCTTGGTCGCACTCAAGTGATCTCTCCTGTAACTGTACAGAGATTGGTTAGTGAATGTTGTGTTTGCTTCTCTTTGTGTTAGTGTTGACCATATACAAGAACCAACCATGCATAAGGGATTGCCAACCTGTAATGTAGGCTCTTCATTTATAATGGTACTGCAGGTGTACAACTAGGAGCAATCTTACACAGGTCTGACATGGCCACCTACTCTCTACAGATTTCCAACAAGTAGAAGTCACATGGTACATTACGTCATTTCCCCTATACTGTTGTATATTGAAAACATAACCACACCTTTTTAAAGATGTACCATAACAGGAAGGAGAGGATTTGGGTGAATATGGCCGAATAGCTTGCTAAGACTTGTTGCCAGTACTTCACACACACAACACGTCACTTGGTGAGGTACTGCCAGGCTGTTGATTGCCTGTGGAACTATATCTCAGCAAGTATCTTCAGGAAAGTGCGGAAGAAGATTGAAACGTAAACCCTCCAAGATATATAGCCAGCAGAGCATGTACTTGCAATAATAAAAGAGCCAAACAAAGTGAATCCCACATGACTTTTTTCCTTTGACTGGAAATAACAAAGGCAAAATATGTGTAGAATTACTGAAAGCTCATGAACATCAGTAACTACCCGTGTAATCAGTCACTTTCAGAGTGCAGTACAGTCATAGGCAATTAAAAATGACTAATTACAACAACTTGTGTATGTGTGTATATATATATATATATATATATATATATATATATATATAGCACCTTTAACATAATAAGATGGCCCAAGGTGCTTCACAGAGGTATTATGAAACAAATTAAGACACCAAGCTACATAAGGAGATATTAGGGCAGATGACCAAAAGCTTGGTCAAAGAGGTAGGTTAAAGGAGTGTCGTAAAGGAAGAAAGTGAGGCAGAGAACTTTAGGGAGGGAATTCTAGTGCTGAATGCCTAGGCAGCTGAAGGCAAGGCCAACAATAGTGGAACTGTTAAAATCAGGAATGCTCAAGAGGCTGGAATTAGAGAAGTGCAGGTATCTTGGAGGGTTGTGGGACTGGAGGAGATTACAGAGATAGGGAGGGCCAGGCATGCAGCAAATTGAAAACAAAAATGAGAATTTTCAAATTGCGGTGTTGCTTAACCGGGAGCCAGGGTGTTGGGTGAACGGGATTAGGTGCACAGGAAGCAGAGTTTTTGATGACCTAAATTTATGAACGGTAGAATGTGGGAGGCTAGCCAGGAGTATGTTAGAATAGTCAAGTCTGGAAGTAACAAAGGAAAGGATGAGATTGCAGGGGCAGAGATGGGCAATCTAACAGAGGTAGAAATAGGCAGTCTTAGTGACAATGCGGATATGTGGTTGAAAGCTCATCTCGGGGTCAAATATGACACCGTGGTTGCGAGCAGTCTGGTTTAGCCTAAGACAGTTGCCAGAGGGAGGGATGGAAGTGGCAAGGGAACAGATTTTTTGGCAGGGACCAAAGACAATGACTTCAGTCTTCTCAATGTTTAATTGGAGAAAATTTCTGTTCATTCAGTACTTGAGCAAGCAGTCTGACAATCGAGAGACAGTGGAGGGATTGAGAGAGGTGGTGAGGTAGAGCTGGGTGTCATCAGCATGCATGTGGAAACTGACGTGTGTTTTCGGTTGATTTCACCGCAGAGCAGTATGTAGATGAGAAGTAGGAGGGAGCCAAGGATTGATCCTTGGCAGGGACACCAGAGGTAGCTGTGCAGGAATGGGATTGCTACAATTAGCTAAGAATAGAACCAGGCGAGTGCAGTCCCACCTGGCTGGACTACTTCCTTAGAACGTCACTCAATGTACTTCTTTCAAAATGTTAACTCTAATGCTATTTTGTATTTTTATTAAGGTTTTGTTGTAACTAATAGAGCATACTTGTATTTATGCAATTAAAATTGCTTTCTTAGTAATTATCTGAACAGAAAATATATAATTATCAATAAAGAAAAACTGCCATTCTTGCCAACGGAACCATGCATAAGTTTGATTCAGATAAATTATATAAAATATATTACAAAAACAGCCACTAATGACATAGGAATGCTCTGAGCCCCTTCTGGAACCAAATATACACAGTAATGTTTAGAAAAATCATGTAATGATATAGAGTCAAAAACATGGGGCATTCAAAATGCCTTTGGATGCTAGACTTTGATGAGTTGAGAACTAGAGCATTTAGCTTTGAAGAGCTGAGTAGCCCTTTTTGACTTTGACCTTTTTTTCATTCTGGAGTGTGGGCATCACTGGCTAGGACAGCATTTATTGCCCGTCCCTAATTGCCCTTGAGAAAGTGGAGGGGAGCTGCCGCCTTCAACCGCTGCTGTCCTTGGGGTGTAGGTACACCAACAATGCTGTTAGGAAGGGAGTTCTAGGTTTTTGACCCAGCGACAGTGAGGGAATGTCGATATAGTTCTAAGTCAGAATGTTGTGTGGCTTGGAGGGGAACTTGCAGGTGGTGGTGTTCCCATGCATCTGCTGCCCTTGTCCTTCTAGGTGGTAGGGGTCACGAGTTTGGGAGATGCTCTCGAAGGAACTTTGGTGAGTTGCTGCAGTGCATCTTGTAGATGGTACACACTGCTGCCACTGTGCATCGGTGGTGGAGGGAGTGAATGTTGAAGATGGTGCATGGGGTGCCAATCAAGCAAGTTGCTTTGTCCTCGATGGTGTCAAGCTTCTTGAGTGTTGGAGCTGAACCCATCCAGGCAAGTGGACAGTATTCCATCACACTCTTGACTTGTGTCTTGTTGATGGTGGACAGGCATTGGGGGAGGGAGAAGGTGACTTACTTGCTGCAGAATTCTCTGTCTCTGATTTGCTCTTGTAACCACAGCATTTATGTGGCTGGTCCAGTTTAGTTTCTGGTCAATGGTGACCCCCAGAATGTTGATGATGGGGAATTCAGCGAACATAATGCCTTTGAACATCAAAGAAAGATGGTTAAATTCTCTCTTGTTTGAGCTGCTCATTGTCTGGCACTTCTGTGGCACAAATATTACTTGCCACTTATCCCAAGCCTGGATGTTGCTGCATATGGACATGGGCTGCTTCAGTATCGAGTGAGTCATGTTGAATGGTGCTGAACATTGTGCAGTCATCAGCGAACATTCCCACTTCTGACCTTATGATTGAAGGAAGGTCATTGATGAAGCAGCTGAAGATGGTTGGCCCTAGGACACTGCCCTGAGGAGCTACTGCAGTGATGCCCTGGACTGAGATGATTGACTTCCAACAACCACAAACATCTTCCTTTGTGCTAGGTATGACTCCAGCCAGTGGAGAGTTTCCCCCCTGATTCCCATTGACTCCAGTTTTGCTAGGGCTCCTTGATGTCATACTCTGTCAAATGCTGCCTTGATCTCAAGGGCAGTCACTCTCATCTCGCCTCTGGAATTCAACTCTTTTTTTTTGACCGTGCTTGATCCAAGGTTGTAATGAGGCCAGGATGTGACTGGAACCCAAACTGAGCGTCACTGAGCAGGTTATTGCTGAGCAGGTGGTGATGATCGGGAGTAGCCTGATAGGGTGGTAATTGGCCAGGTTGGATTTGAAATAAAACAGAAAGTGCTGGAAATACGCAGCAGGTCAGGCAGCATCTGTGGAGAGAGAAGCAAAGTTAACATTTCAGGTCTGTGATCTTTCATCAGAACCCAGGTTGGATTTGTCCTGCTCCTTGTGCACAGGACACACCTGGGCAATTTTCCACATTGCCAGGTAGATGCCAATGTTGTAGCTGTACTAAAACAGCTTGGCTAGGGGCACGGCTAGTTCTGGAGCACGTCTTGAGTACTATTGCTGGAATGTTGTCAGGGCCCGTTGACTTTGCAGAATCCAGTGCCTTCAGCCTTTTCTTAATATCACTTGGAGTGAATTGGATTGGCTGAAGACTGGCATCTGTGGTGCTGGGGTCCTCAGGAGGAGGTTGAGATGGATCATCCATTCGGCATGTCTGGCTGAAGATGGTTGCAAATGCTTCAGCCTTGTCTTTTGCACTAACGTGCTGGGCTCCCCCATCATTGAGGATGGGGATATTTGTGGAGCCTCCTCCTCCTGTCAGATGTTTAATTGTCCACCACCATTCATGACTGTCTTTTCTGTTTTCTCCCCTAAAGCTTCCCTCCCTTACCAGACCACACATTTTATGGCTAAGAAAAGCTGGGAAGCCTGGTCTCAGGCTATTCCTAATGTCACTTTTGTCCTGCTGCTAACAAACATGAGAACAGTTATGGGCGGTTCCCTATCTAATGTGTTTTGCTGTCTAAGTGGAGAATGTTGGTCTTTAGTCTGTGCTTTTCTGTGTCATGCAGCTGAGATTTTGCCTCAGATTGTGTAGAATGGGAGTTAGGGACCTGCATTCTTTATTGCATCTTGCCATGTACAGGTACCCCTGTGAATGTTATGACTACATAGCTCCACCTAGAGGGGCAATGTTAACCAGATTTAACTCAGCACTTCGACAGGGACTGATGCACCATAAATAGATGACCTTCAGAAGTGATTTTTCAACTTCCAAATTTCTGACTGAAATGTTTAAGGCACATGAGCAAACTACCACTCTTGTAAATAAAATTATATATACATATATTTTACTGACATTCATTGATCTACATCAAAAATAAATAGAAGCATAGAACAACTTATGCCACAGAAGAAGGCTATTTAGCCCATTGTGTCCGTGCCAGCCAAAAAAGAGCTATCCAGCCTAATCCCAGCTTCCAACTCTTGGTCTGTAGCCCTGTAGGTTTGACCTTGTCAAAAGCCTTGCTAAAATCCATGTAGACTGCATCAAACATGCTATCCTCCTCAACCCTCCTGTTACCTCCTCAAAAAAAAATCAGTTATTCAGACACTGCCTTCCCTTAACAAATAAATGCTGACTGTCCTTGGTTAATCCATGCCTTTCTAAATAACAATCTATACTTTCACTCAGAATTTTTTCCAATAATCTTAATCTTAATTTGAGCAACAGGTGAAGCTAGCCATTTCACACTGCTACTGTGCAGTAGCAACATGAGTGGTATTTTCCACTGACAGGATGCTGCCATCAAGCCAAAAAGGCGTTCTGCCTATCACACAAATGAGTAATGTGATATATGAATTTCAGTGCCAGTGCGATGCCAGATACGTAGGCCGTACATCCCAACGACTGACGGATCATGTTAAACTGCACGTCCCTTCGGCTGTTTGTAATAGGCAGAGTACTGACTGTACTTAACCAGCCTGTACTTGCAAAGTTCAGAACATGATATATAACGGTAAATGTGATTCCACAATTGGACAGAACTTGCTGGGCAATCCTGACTGTGCTAAGAATTACACTAATAACCAATTTAACATAGTCAGTCAAGCTCTCATTATGGCTCACTTGCACTTGCTAGCAGATACGTATATTCATACACAGGGACCTGTCCTCTGCAGGCAAAAGGAACATGTCCAGGCATTGTGCCTTTTTTGAATTCAACAAAAGCTTGGGGGACAACTGTTCCCTGGTCCATTCTCCAGGGCAACGCCTTGACAATCAGCACCCTTGTGCAGTATAAATTGTTGCTCCCTTTGAACTCTGGCATTCTTGCGTATGTCCTGATGAGTCAAGATGAAAAGTTTCAACAGCATGTCTCTTTTTTCAGCAATACTACAGCCTAACTAATCCATATGAACTATTTTGTATATCCTATGATACTTGATTATTATTTAACTTCTCAGTTGCATCCTTGCATATGAAATTAATTGTTAAATTGTATTGCTCTCTCAATACAGCAATCCTGCTGACATGAACATACTTGTACCAGGAGCAGGACTTGGGAGACTAGCCTGGGAGATCGCTAGACTGGGTTATAGCTGCCAGGGTAATGAGTGGAGTCTGTACATGCTCTTCTGTTCACATTTTGTACTCAACAGGTAGAGTATGACTTCAGAATTTGAGCCACACATTGCTGTAGAGTGTGTGGTTTTAAAAGAGTATTCTAATTTGAAATTATTAAGGCTGTATGTTTTTTTTTGAAAACGCAACAGAAAATACTGGATTACAGAGCAGGTCAATCGGAATTTATAGAGAAAAAAGATAGCTTTTAGGCGCAGTGGTGAGCACCGCAGCCTCACAGCTCCAGCGACCCGGGTTCAATTCTGGGTACTGCCTGTGTGGAGTTTGCAAGTTCTCCCTGTGTCTGCATGGGTTTCCTCCGGGTGCCCCACATGCCAAAGACTTGCAGGTTGATAGGTTAATTGGCCATTATAAATTGCCCCTAGTATAGGTAGGTGATAGGGAAATATAGAGACAGGTGGGGATGTGGTAGGAATATGGAGTTAGTGTAGGATTAGTATAAATGGGTGGTTGATGGTTGGCACAGACTCGGTGGGCCGAAGGGCCTGTTTCAGTGCTGTATCTCTAAATAAAAATAAATAAAAAATAAAACATAAATCTTTCATCACAACTCATTGTGACTTGAAATGTTAGCCTGTCTTTTTACACATATTGACTGATCTGTGTATTTCCAGCATTTTCTGTTTTTGTTTCAGATTTTCAGCATTTACAATTTTTTGTTTGAAAAATCTAAATATGATTATGGTGTATTAAAGTGCATAATTTAGCTTGTCAGTTCACTTTTTTTTAGATGTACTGGAGTTAACACAATGACACTTTATCCTTGGATACATCAATTTAGTAACAACAAGCGATCAGCTGATCAGATTCGACCAGTCTATTTTCCGGATGTTAATTCACATAGTCTTCCATCTCATGCTAACTTTTCTATGACAGCAGGAGATTTTCAGGAGATCTATACAGAACCAAGTAAGTAAATCAATTCTTGGCATTCTACGACCATATTTGTTTGCACTTATTTGCAATTTTACGACAGTGGATTTAAAACTTAAATGTTTAGTAATAGACTGTTAATCAGTTGTGCATTAAGGTTTTAAACTTGCTTTATTGCAGGTTTGGATATAAAATGACAGCATTCATTATAAAGATTTGCTGTTTTAGCTTTCTGAGCTGCAACAAAAATGCTTTTAAAACAGTCTAAACCATTTTCATCCAAGTCTTTGGATTTTATTTCACAATTTCCATTATTTATATTTGAGCAATTTGTTGTCAAATGCTCACACCCCATTCTTATAATGTAACAAAACAATTGTAAACCTCTGATATTGCAATATTTAGGTGCATTTGCCAAAAAATGGTTTTACCCTTTATATGTAATGTACTTTTAATTATGCCAAATGAATATAATTTTCTACGTTGTGTATAACTACATAAGAAAATAGGAGCCGAAGTAGACCATACAGCCCTCGAGTCTGGTCCATCAATCAACAAGATCATAGCTGATCTTTGACCTCAGTTCCACTTTTCTGCCCGAGCTGCGTATCACTTGATTTCCAAAAATCTATTTCAGCCTTGAATATACTCAACAACTAAGCATCCACCTGGGGTATCCTCTGGAGTAGACAATTTTAAAGATTCACAAAGCGTTGAGTGAAGAAGTTCCTCCTCATCTCATCTTAAATGATCGGCCCCTTATCCTGACACTGTGCCCCTAGTTGTAGACTCTCCAGCCGGGGAAACAACTTTTTTTTTTATTCTTTATTGGATGCCAGCATTTGTTGCCCATCCCTAATTGCCCTTGAATAACTGATTTGGCTTGCTAGACCATTTCAGAGGGCAGTTAAGAGTCGACCGCATTGCTGTGGGTCTGGTGTTACGTAGGCCAGACAAGGTAAGGACAGCAGATTTTCTTCCCTAAAGGACATAAGTGAACCAGATGGGTTTTTACAACAATCGTTGATAGTTTCATAACGCCATTACTGAGACTAATTTTCAGTTCCAGATTTTTGTTAATTAATTGAATTTAAATTCCACCAGCTGCTGTGGTCAGATTTGAACTCGTGTCCCCAGGGCATTAGCTTGGACCTCTGGATTACTAGTTCAGTGACATTGCCACTACACCACCGTCGCCCCTGTGAACCTCTCAGCATCTACCTTGTCAAGCCCCCTGAGAATCTTGTATGTTTCAATGAGACCACGTCTCATTCTTCTAAACTCCAATGAGTATAGGCCCAATTTACTCAACCTCTCCTCAGAGGACAATCCTCTCATCCCAGGAATCAATCTAGTGAACCTTTGCTGCACTGTCTCCAAGGCAAGTATTTCTTTCTTAAATAAGGAGAACTGTGCACAATACCCCAGGTGTGGTCTCACCAAAGTCATGTACAATTGTGGCAAGACTTCCTTACTCTTGTACATCAACCCCCTTGCAAGGCCAACATGCAATTTGCCTTCCTAATTGCTTGCTGTACCGATATGCTAACTTCTTGTGTTTTGTGTACAAGGACACCCAAATCCCTCTGAACACCAACAATTAGAGGTTTCTTACCATTTTAAAAAAATCTGCTTTTCTGTTCTTCCTACCAAAGTGAATAACCTCATATTTCCCCACATTATGCTCCATCTCCCACCTTATTACCCACTCACTTAATCTTTTTATATCCCTTTGCAACCCCTTTGTTTCCTCATCACAGCTTACTATTCCACTTGGCTTTGCATTGTCAGCAAACTTGGATACAATGCTCTCAGTCCCTTCACCAAAGTCCTTAATATAGATTGTTAATAGCTGAGGCCCCAGAACTCATCCTTGTGACATCCCACTAGTTATGGTTACAATCTGCCAACTTTAAAATGCTGTTTATCCTTACTTCCTGCTTTTTGTCCGTTAACCAATCTATTATCCCCAACCCCATTGGCCTTTACATTGTGCATTTTCCTGATGACTGTTATCAGGCGAACACGACTGTAGTTCCCTGTTTTCTCTATCCCTCCTTTCTCAAATTGCATTTGCTACCTTCCAATCCACTGGGACTGTTCTAGAATCTAGGGAATTTTGGAAGATCTCAAACAATGCATCTACTGTCTCTGCAGCCACCTCTTTTAGACCCCTATGTTGTAGGCCCTCAGGTCCTGGGGTTTTTTTGGCTTTTGGTCCCATTGGTTTCTCTAGTACTTGTCCTCTACCGGTCTTAATTACTTTTAAGTTCCTCACTTTCATCAGCCCCTTGATTCCCCACTATATTCTATATGCTTCTTGTGTCTTCTGTGAAGACAGATACAAAATATTTAATGTCTCTGCTATTTCCCCATTATAATGTATCTTGTCTTAAACCTTAAAGGACCAATGTTTACTTTTGCTACTTTCTCCCTTTTTGCATACATGTAGAGAAGGTTTTACAATCTTGCTTATTTCTTGCTGGTTTACTCTCACTCTATTTTTCACCCTTTTTATCAATCTTCTGGTTGTCCTTTGCTGATTTCTAAAACACTGCAAGTCTTCAAGCTTACTATTGTTCCTCACAACACCACAAGCCTCTTCTTCAGTCAGCCATGGATGGATCACTTTTCCGATGGAGTTTTTGTTGAGAATTTTGAATTATTTCTTTAAATGTTTGCCACTGCTTATCTACCTCCATACCTTTTAATCTATTTTCCCAATTGCCCCTCATACCCATGTAGTTGCCTTAATTTAAGTTGAAGATTCTCGTTTCCGGTTTAAGTTTGTCACTCTCAAACTCAATGTGAAATTTTATCATATGATCACTCTGTCCAGTAGGATCCTTTATTATGAGATTACTAATCAACCATTGTTCTTGGAAAATATCTTGAATACATACGATGAACGTGTCCTCCACATGACCTTTGCCAATTTTGATTTCTTCAATCAAAATGAAGATTAAAGTCTCTCACTCTTATTGCATTCTCTTCATGTCGAGCTCCTCTGTCTAATGGAATAGCTGCTGTTAGGAGACCTGTAACTACATCCACCAGTGTGTTCTGCCTTTTGTTATTCTTTATCTCCATCCATACTGATTCTACTTCCCGATCTTCTGAGCCAAGATCTTCTCACCACTGTTAGGTAAGCCTTTATTATCAGGGTTACTGCCCCTCCTTTTCCATTCAGCCTGAGGAAATTGGTGAGATACTAAATCCTAATTTGTTTGCCTAGCTGCCTTATAGTTGGTAAGGAAAATGTTACATTTATGCAAAAAGGATATTGTTTTGAGATTAATATTTACCTTGGATCTTGGATTATAACATCCCTCTGTGTAATATGGACCCTCTCCTTTCGAGCCTAGCTTTGAGGAAAAATACTATATTTTAAAATCTAAGTATATTCACATTATTCGAAATTCTTAGTGGGAAAATTAAACGAACACACGAGTTAGGAGCAGGAGTAGGCCATTTGACCCTTCGAGCCTGTTCCGCCATTCAGTAAGTTCATGGCTGAACTGATTTACTCCACATTTCCACTGACCCCCGATAACCTCCTACCCCCTTGCTTATCAAGAATCTATGTACCAGTGCTGTAAAAATGTTCAAAGGCTCTGCTTCTACTGCCTTTTGAGGAAGAATTCCAAAGACTCGCAATCCTCTGAGAGAAAAAATTTCTCCTTATATCTGTCTTAAATGGGCGACCCCTTATTTTTAACAGTGACCCCTGGTTCTAGATTCTCCCACAAGAAACATCCTTTCCACATCCACCCTGTCAAGACCTCTCAGGATCTTGTATGTTTCAATCAAGTCATCTCTTACTCTTCTAAATTCCAGCGGATACAAGCCTAGCCTGTCCAGTCTTTCCTCGTAAGGTAGCCCGCCCATTCCAGGTATTAGTCTAGTAAACCTTCTCTGTACTGTCTCCAATGCATTTACATCCTTCCTGAAATAAGGAGACCAGTACTGTACACAGTACTCTAGATGTGGTCTCACCAATGCCCTGTACAGCTGAAGCATAACCTCCCTACTTTTGTATTCAATTCCCCTTGCGATAAACTATAACATTCTATTAGCTTTCGTGATTACGAGCTGTACCTGCATACTAACCTTTTGCAATTCATGCACTGGGCCACCCAGATCCCTCTGCATCTCAGAGCTCTGCAATCTCTCACCATTTAGATAAGGTGCTTTTTTATTCCTGCCAAAGTGGACAATTTCCCACTTTCCCACATTATACTCCATTTGCCAGGTCTTTGCCCACTCACTTAACCTATCTATATCCCTTTGTAGCATTCTTATGTCCTCTTCACAAGTTACTTTCCTACCTTTTTTCCTATCTTTGTGTCATCAGCAAATTTAGCAACCATACCTTCAGTCCCTTCATCTGAGTCATTTATATAAATTGTAAAAAGTTGAGGCCCGAGCACAGATCCCTGTGGCACACCACTCATCACATCTTACCAGCCAGAAAATTACCCATTTATGCCTACTCTCTGTTTCCTGTTAGCTAACCCATCTTCTATCCATGCCAAAATGTTACCCCCTACACCATGAGCTTTTATTTTCTGCAATAACCTTTGATGTGGCACCATATCAAATGCCTTCTGGAAATCTAAGTACAATACATCCACCGGTTTCCCTTTATCCACAGCACATGTAACTCCCTCAAAGAACTCCAATAAATTGATTAACATGATTTCCCTTTCACTAAACCACGTTGACTCTGCCTGATTACCTTGAATTTTTCTAAATGCCCTGCTATAACGTCTTTAATAATAGCTTCTCACATTTTCCCCAAGACAGATGTTAACCTAACTGGCCTGTAGTTTCCTCCTTTTTGTCTCCCTCCCTTTTTGAATAAAGGAGTTACATTCACTATTTTCCCATCTAACTGAACCTTCCCCGAAGCTAGGGAATTTTGGAAAATTAAAACTATCGCATCAACTATCTCACTAGCCACTCCTTTTAAGACCCTAGGATGAAGTCCATCAGGACCCGAGAACTTCTGAGCCCACAGGTCCAACAATTTGTTCAGTACCACTTCCCTGTTGATTTTAATTTTCTTGAGTTCCTCCATCCCTTCTATTTCCTGACTGACAGCTAATTCTGGGATGTTACCTGTATCCTCAGTAGTGAAGATCAATGCAAAATATCTGTTCAATTCATCTGCCATCTCCTTATCATCCATTATTAATTACCCAGACTCACTTTTTATAGGACCGATGTTCACTTTGTTAACATTTCTTTTTTAAATATCTATAGATACTCTTACTATTTATATATTTTGAGCAAGCTTTCTCTCGTGTTCTAATTTTACCTTCCTTATCAATCTTTTAGTCATTCTTTGCTGTTTTTTATATTCTGTCCAATCTTCTGACCTGCCTCCCATCTTTGCGCAATTATAGGCTTTTTCTTTAAGTTTGATACTATCTTTAACTTTTTTAGTTAACCACAGATGGCGGGTCCCACCCTTTGAATTTTTCGTTCTCGTTGAAATGTATCTATTCTGTGTATTCTGAAATATCCCCTTAAGTGTCTGCCACTGCATCTCTATTGACTTATCCCTTAACCTGATTTGCCAGTTCACTTTAGCTAGCTCTGCTTTCATGCCCTCATAATTGCCCTTATTTAAGTTTAAAATACCAGCCTTGGACCCACTCTTCTCTCCCTCAAACTGAATGTAAAATTCAATCATATTATGATCACTGCTACCTAGGGGCGCATTAACTATGAGGTCATTAATTAATCCTATCTCGTTGCACAATACCAGGTCTAGTATAGCCTGCTCTCTGGTTGGCTCCAGTATGTATTGTTCCAAGAAGTTATCCCGAAAACATTCTATATACTCATCTTCCAGACTGCCTCTGCCCATCTGATTTTTCCAGTCTATACGTAGGTTAAAATCCCCCATAATTATCGCTGTACCTTTCTGACAAGCTGCCATTATTTCTTCCTTTCTCCCCTGTCCTACAGTGTGGTTAATGTTAGGTGGCCTGTGCAAGTCACTCCCACAAGTGACTTCTTGCCTTTGATTTCTCATCTCTACCCAAACTGCTACATCCTGGTCTCCTTAGGTCATCCCTCTCTATTGCGCCATTGCCATCATTAATTAACAGAACTACCTCTCCATCTTTTTTCTAGCTTCCTGTCCTTCCTAAATGCCACGTACACTTCAGTATTCAGGTCCCAATCTATGTCGTCCTGCAAGCCATGTCTTTGTAATGGCTATCAGATCGTACTTATTTTTTTCTATTTGCGCTCTCAGTTTATCTGTTTTGTTTTGAATGCTACGTGCATTTAGATACAGAGCCTTTAGTTGTTTCCTTTTATTATTTTTGTAACCTCTAGCCTTATCTGTTGATTTACTGTTAGATTTGTACGCTCTGTCCCTTCTCTCTCACCTTGTCTCTACTCCTTGATTTACCATATCTTCCCAAATTTGATCCCTTGCCCCGGCTATTCAGTTTAAAACTCTCTCTCCTTCCCTAGTTATGTGGCTCACTAGAACACCGGCCCCAGCACGGTTCAGGTGTAGACCGTCCCAACGTTATAGCCAACACTTTCCCGAGTACTGGTGCCAGTGCCCCACGAACCGGCACCCATTTCTACCACACCAGTCTTTGAGCCACACATTAATTTCTCTAATCTTAGTTGCCCTATGCCAGTTTGCACGTGGCTCAGGTAATAATCCATAGATTATTACCTTTGAGGTTCTGCTTCTTAATTTGGCACCTCGTTCCTCATACTGACTATGCAGAACCTCTTTCCTTGTCCTGTCTATGTCGTTGGTACCTACATGGACCATGACAACTGGATCCTCCCCCTCCCACTGTAAGTTCCTCTCCAGCCCTGAGCAGATGTCCGAACCTTGGCACTGGGCAGTCTGGGCTCTCACTCTTTGCTGCAGAGAACACTGTCAATCCCCCTAACAATACTGTGCCCTATTACCACCACATTCCTTTTTTCTCCCTCCACTTGAATGGCTTCCTGTACCATGGTGCCATGGTCAGGTTGCTCATCCACCCTGCATCTCCCACTCTTATCCAAACAAGCTGAAAGAACCTCAAACCTGTTGGACATTCGCAAAGGCTGAGGATCCTGCACTCCTGCCCTCTGGGTCCCCTTACCTGTCTCAGCTGCAGCCACACTCTCCTGTTCCTGACCACTGACCAAATCAGAAGACCCTATCCTAAGGGGTGTGACTGCCTCCTGGTACAAAGTGTCCTGGTAACTTTTCCCCTCCCCAATGTGTCGCAGTGTCTGCAACTTGGACTCCAGTTCAATGGCTCTGAGCCAAAGCTCTTCGAGCCGCACGCATTTACTGCAGGCGTCACACTGGCATTCATGAGCTTGCTGCAGCCATGACACATCACCTGTCCTGCCATCCTTAATGTGTTTCAATTAACTTCTTTTAATTATTTTATTCAATTATTTATTTTATTTTCCTTTTTTAATATATTTTATGAAGCTTTATATTCAAAGACTAATGGTATATTTATTGAGAAAAAAATTATCAAAGATCTGATCACTGTCAGGAAAACATAACAATAGAAAATTTTAGAGAGCCACAGAGTACAGAACCAGGCAATTTGGCCCATTGTGTCTATACTGCCTCTTCGCTAGAACTATCCAAAACTACCCTTAATGCTTTGCCTTTCCCATAACTCTGCATCTTCCTCTGCTTCAGCTATTTATCCTTTTCTCCTTAAAAGGTACAATGGTCACGACCTCGGTCACTACCTCAGTCACTCACTGTGGCAGTACATTCTATTTTCCAACAATCTTTTGTGCAAAGAAATTTCTCTGAAACTCTCTGCAATATTTTTGAAAGTGCCATCAAAGTAAATAAATAATTGACGCATCTGTGTTCCTCATTTGATGTTTTAAGCTCCTGTTAAGGTACTTGGTTTCTATGATTGAGGCACGTTAGACAATGTCTCCTCTTCTATATCACTTAAATTACCCTCACATGCTGGCAACTGCAACTTCTTGTCAGAATCATGAGTGCCACTTCATATGTATGGGGATATTTTGAATTGATCAAGTTTTGAAGTAGTAAAGCACCCAGAGAGTGTGGCACATATTAGCTGGAAGAAAAAGCATTCTGTTTATCTACTAGGGCAGTGTACCAACCCGAGGAAATTGGAGTAGAGCAGGTACGCAGGTGCTGTGCAGTTTTGTTGCATACCATGATGCACACTAGATTCTAATGCACTATAACATTTACAGCAGACAAGAAATTTAGAAACTAATACAAGAGCAGATGGATTCTGTAAATCTAGAATTACTGCGTTGAGCGTTTCCACTTTGGTTATTTGCAAAATTACTTTCTATCTAGATCTGTTTATTTTTCTGTTGACTCTAATATGGCACAAATCACTTCTTTGGAAACGTGCTAGAATAAATAGTATGTTTCCAAATTTTAGATCATCTGCAAATTTGGACAGTACTAAAATAGGAGGCATAGTAAATAGTTCTGAGGACTAAAGGAAGTTGGTTGATAAGATGGTCAAATGGGGAAAAATTCCATGTGCACATGGAATTTAGTGTTAGCAAATGTGAAATAGTATATTTTGGTTGAAGAAAGCAATAATTCTCAAGCAAGCTTTAATCTGCAATCTTTAAACTGTAATCTTTGGAATTTTCTACCCCATAGGGCTGTGGATGCTCAATCATTGAATACATTCAAGATTCAGTGCGATAGATTTTTGGGCACAAAGGGAATCCGGATTCTCAAGGGCAGTTAGGGAGGGCAATAAATGCTAACCTTTCCAGCAATGCTCACATCCCATGACAGAATAAAAAAAAGACATAGAGCAGGAAAGTGGAATTGATGTAGAAGATCAGCCGAGACCTTATTGGATCCGGTTGCACCTCAGCTGAGTCAGGATCAATGTTCCTGTGAGAAGATTAACTGCTTTTGTGAGGGAGCATTTCAACAATTTTGGCAGGGTAATGGGCACCAGGATGAAACATTAGAGAGAAGAAACAAGGTGCACATAGGACTGGGAGAGACAAATAGCATTAGAGTGAAGAATAGTTCAGCAATAGGAGGCATCAGACAAGGAAAAATGTGAGGCAGTCGAAGGTGGGGTTTGGAGTGCACGTGCATAAATGCACGTAGTGTGGTTTAAAAAAGGTTGATGAGCTGCAGGCACAGTTCATCAGTGGAACTGTGACATAGCGGCAATTACAGACCTGGCTCAAAGAAGGGGAGGATTAGGACATAATATTCCTGGCTACAAAATATTCAGGAGAGATAAAGAGGAGGAAAAGGAATGAGGATGGCAGAATTCACAAAGAAAGAATTCTAACACTGGAGAGGGATGATGTAATTGATTGATCAAAAAATATATTTGATTATAAATATGGAACAATAGAGGAGCTAGTACACTGCTGAGTGTATACTATAGACCACCAAATAGTGAGAAGGGAATAGAGGAGCATATTTGCCAACAAACTACTGAAAGATTCAGTAATATAGGCTGGAATAGTTGCAGTTGAAAGGGCATAGAGGGGAGGAATATCTGAAAATTTTACAAGAAAGCTTTCTTGATCTTTCTGTTTCCAGCCCAATAAGGGCGGGAGCAGTGCTGGATCTAGTTCTGGGGAATTATGGGGCAAGTGGAGCATGTTAAGTGGGGAAGCATCTAGTGTACAGTGATCATATTAGGTTTCGAATGGTTATGAAAAAGACGAGGAACAATCAAGCATAAAAATATTTAACTAGAGGAGGCTAAATCCGGAGTGGATTGGAATTGAATAATTGTAGGCAAAATTGAACAATGAGAGGCCTTCAAAGAGGGGATGGTAGGGGTACTGACTAGATATATTGCTACTGCAGAGAAAGGAAGGGCGTGCAAAGTGAGAAATCCCTGGTTGACAAAAGATATGGAGAATAAAATGAGACAGAAAAGGAGACTTGTGGCAAATGTAAAGTTCATAATACAGTTGAGAACAGTAAAATATCAAAAGTACAGAGGAAATAAAAAGGGAATAAGAGAGACAAAGCAAGAGTATGAACAAAGAAAAGAACAGCACAGCACAGGAACAGGCCATTCAGCCCTCCAAGCCTGCGCCGATCTTGATGTCTGCCTAAACTAACACCTTCTACACTTCCGGGGCCCATATCCCTCTATTCCCTTCCGATTCATGTATTTGTCAAGATGTCTCTTAAACGTCGCGATCGTATCTGCTTCCACCACCTCCCCTGGCAGCAAGTTCCAGGCACTCACCACCCTCTGTGTAAAAAAACGTGCCTCGCACATCCCCTCTAAACTTTGCCCCTCTCATCTTAAACCTATGTCCCCTAGTAACTGACTCTTCCACCCTGGGAAAAAGCTTCTGACTATCCACTCTGTCCATGCCGCTCATAACTTTTTAAACCTCTATCATGTCGCCCCTCCACCTCTGTCGTTCCAGTGAAAACAATCCGAGTTTTTCCAACCTCTCATAGCTAATGCCCTCCAGACTAGGCAACATCCTGGTAAACGTCCTCTGTACCCTCTCCAAAGCCTCCACGTCCTTCTGGTAGTGTGACGACCAGAATTGCACGCAATATTCTAAGTGTGGCCTAACTAAAGTTCTGTACAGCTGCAGCATGACTTGCCAATTTTTATACTCTATGCCCCGACCGATGAAGGCAAGCATGCCGTATGCCTTCTTGGCTACCTTATCCACCTGCGTTGCCACTTTCAGTGACCTGTGGACCTGTACGCCCAGATCTCTCTGCCTGTCAATACTTCTAAGGGTTCTGCCATTTACTATATACCCCCCACCTGCATTAGACCTTCCAAAATGCATTACCTCACATTTGT
Organism: Heterodontus francisci; assembly: GCF_036365525.1. Taxonomy (NCBI): domain Eukaryota; kingdom Metazoa; phylum Chordata; class Chondrichthyes; order Heterodontiformes; family Heterodontidae; genus Heterodontus; species Heterodontus francisci. Next base: position 108,237,815 of record NC_090374.1, on the reverse strand, counting down.
CCGGATTAAACTCCATCTGCCATTTCTCCACCCAAGTCTCCAACCGATCTATATCCTGCTGTATCCTCTGACAATCCTCATCACTATCCGCAACTCCACCAACCTTTGTGTCGTCCGCAAACTTACTAATCAGACCAGCTACATTTTCCTCCAAATCATTTATATGTACTACAAACAGCAAAGGTCCCAGCACTGATCCCTGCGGAACACCACTAGTCACATCCCTCCATTCAGAAAAACACCCATCCACTGATACCCTGTGTGTTCTGTGACCGAGCCACTTCTGTATCCATCTTGCCAGATCACCTCTGATCCCGTGTGACTTCACCTTTCGTACCAGTCTGCCATGAGGGACCTTGTCAAAGGCTTCACTAAAGTCCATATAGATAACATCCACTGCCCTTCCTTCATAAATTATCTTCGTCACTTCCTCAAAAAGCTCAATCAAATTAGTAAGACACGACCTCCCCTTCACAAAACGATGCTGTCTCTCACTAATAAGTTCGTTTGTTTCCAAATGGGAGTAAATCCTGTCCCCAATAATCCTCTCTAATAGTTTCCCTACCACTGACGTAAGGCTCACCGGCCTATAATTTCCTGGATTATCCTTGCCACCCTTCTTAAACAAAGGAACAACATTGGCTATTCTGCAGTCCTCTGGGACCTCACCTGTAGCCAATGAGGATGCTAAGATTTCTGTCAAGGCCCCAGCAATTTCTTCCCTTGCCTCCCTCAGTATTCTAGGGTAGATCCCATCAGGCCCTGGGGACTTATCTACCTTAATGCTTTGCAAGACACCCAACACCACCTCCTTTTTGATAATGAGATGACTGAGACTATCTACACTCCATTCCCTAGGCTCATCATCCACCAAGTCCTTCTCTTTGGTGAATACTGATGCAAAGTACTCATTTAGCACCTCGCCCATTTCCTGAGTATGAGAATAGATTGACAGCTAATATAAAAGTGAACCCAAAAATTTATTCTAAACACAAATAGTAAAAGGTAGTCAAAGACGGTGTGGCTGACTAGGAGCTTGTGAAGGGCGAGGGCGTGACGGGTCTAAATGAATACTTTTAATTTGTCTTCACTAGAAAACAGGATGCTACCAATATAGCAGCAAAGGAGGTGGTAGTGGTGATATTGAGTAGGATAAAATCAGATAAGGAGGAAGTACTTAAAAGGTGGCAGCCTTCAAAGTGGAAAAGTCACTTGGCCCAGATGGGATGCATCCAAGGTTACTGAAGGAAGTAAGAGTGTAATTTTTCGAGGCTCTGGTCATCGTCTTCCACTCCTCTTTTGGTGTGGGAGTGGCGCCAGAGGACTGGGGGGATTGCCAATGTTACAAGCCCGTTTAAAAAAGGGAAGAGGGATAAACCTGGCAACTGCAGACCAGTCAGCCCAAAATTGGTAGTGGGGGAACTTTGAAACAGTAATCTGGTACAAAATTAATTGGAGCTTGGAAAAGTATGGGCTATTAAATGAAAGTCAGCACGGATTTGTTAAAGGTAAAACATGTTTGGCTAACTTGAGTTCTTTGAAGTAACAGGGAGAGTTAAGTAGGAAATCTGGTCTTTGAAAAGGCACTTGACACAGTAACATAATAGATGTGCTAGCAAATTTAAAGCCCATGGGATTAAAGGGACAGTGGCAGCATGGATACAACATTGGCTATGAGGAAGCAGAGAATAGTGGTGAGCAATTATTTTTCAGACTGGTGGGAAGTATACTTTGGTGTTACCCAGGGATTGGTACGTAATGTAAGAAATAGGAGCAGGAGTAGACCATACGAGCATGCTCCACCATTCAATCCGATTGTGGTTGATTTTCTGGCTTAACTTCACTTTCCTGCTCACTCCCCATTTCCCTCGATTCCCTGATAGACCAAAAGTAAATCTTGGCCATAAATATACTCAATGATGGAACATCCACAACCCTCTGGTATAGAGAGCTCCAATGATTCACAGCCCTCTGAATGAAAAAGTTTCTCCTGTTAAAAATGATCGTCCCCTTATCCTGAGACTGTGCCCCCATGTTCTAGATTTGCCAGCCAAGAGAAACAACCTCTCAATGTCTACCCTGTCCAGATCCTTCAGAATCTTGTACCTTTCAATGAGATCACCTCTCATTCTTCTAAATTGCAGAGAGTATACACCCAATTTACTCAGCCTCTCATCATAGGACAATGCTGTCATCCCAGCAACCAAACTAGTGAACTTTTGCTGTACCACTCCACTGCAAGTATCTCCTTCCTTAAATATGCAGACCAAAGCTGTGTACAGTACTCCAGGTATAGTCACGCCAAAGCCCTGTACAATTTCAATAAGTCTTCCTTACTCTAGTACTCCAACACCCCAAGGACTGCAGTGGTTCAAGAAAGCAGTTCACCACCACCTACTCAAGGGGAATTACAGATGGGCAATAAATGCTGGCCTAGCCAGTGACACCCACATCCCCTGAACGAATAAAAAAAACCCCTTGTAATCAAGGCCAACATGCCATTTGCCTTCCTAATTGTTTGCTGTACCTGCATGCTTATTTTCTGTGTTCCTTGTATAAGTACATCCAAGTCTCGCTGAGCATTGACATTTCACATCCTTTCAGTGATATTACTCCTTAAGGCTCTTTTTGATATATATTAATGACATGGACTTGGGCATACATTTTAAAGTTTCTAGACACAAAACTCAGAAATATAGAAGAGGAAGATAGTAATGGACTTCAAAAGGGCAGAACCGTAGCATGTGAAATTACATCTGCTGAGACGTGTGAAGTGCTAGATTTTGCTAGGAAGAGTGAGGAGAGGTAATATAAACCAAATAGTAGAATTTTAAAGTGGGTGCAGGAACCTAGAGACCTAGTGGTATTTGTACAGAAATCTTTGAAGATGGCAGGGAAGGTTTTTTTAAAAAAAGCATATGGAATCTTGGCTTTATTAATAGAGGCATAGAGTAGAAATGTACACAAGTTATGTTGAACCTTTTATAAAACTCTGGTTAGGCCTCAGCTGGCGAATCATGTTCAGCTCCATTCACACCAAACTTAACTAGCTAACTGGGGAGCACTTGCATGTACTTCTGGTAGGTGTGATTACTGCCCACTTTAACTAAGTCACTGTCCAGCTGGCATTTCCACAAATGATCACATAGCTCGATGGGAATGCCTGCTTATGTATCTTATTTGTGCAAGGTGCACCAGCCTCATTCCAGTTGCTGATCATCTGCTATGATTCTATCTTGAAAGCACTGACACTTGGGTTACTGTACTTCAGAAAATATGTTAAGGCCTTGGAGAGGCCACAGAGAAGATTTACTTGAATGGTACCATGGATGAGGGACTTCAGTTAAGTGGAAAACTGGGATTGTTTGCCTTAGAACAGAGAAGGTTAAGAGGAGATTTGATCGAGGTGTTCAAAATCATGAATGGTTTTGAAAGATTAAATAAGGAGAAACCATTTCCAGTGGCAGAAAGGACAGTAACCAGAGGACACTGGTGTAGGGCGATTGTATAAGGAGCCAGATGCAATATGGGTTATAGAGCTATACAGCAGAGAAACTGGCCCTTCGGCCCATCATGTCTGTGCCGGCTATCAAGCACCTAAGTACTCTTAATCCCATTTTCCAGCACTTGGCCTGTAGCCTTGTATGCTGTGGCGTTTCAAGTGCTCATCTAAATACTACTTAAATGTTATGAGGGTTTCTGCCCAATCTGTTCCAGATTCTAACCACCCTCTGAGTGAAATTTTATTTTCCTTAAATCCCCTCTGAACTTCCTGCCCCTTACCTTAACTCTATGCCCCTGGTTATTGACCCCTCCTCTAAGGGAAAAGTTTCTTCCTATCTAACCTATCAATGCCCCTCATAATTTTGTATACCTCAATCATGTCCCCTCTCAGCCTTTTCTGCTCTAAGGAGAAGCAATTTTTTTTTTTCCACAGTTATAATCTAGAATGCACTGCCTTGAAAAGGTGGTGGAAGTAGATTCAATACTAACATTCAAAAGGGAATTGGATAAATACTCAAAGCGGGGATAAAAAAAACAGGATTATGGGGAAAGAACAAGGGAGTGTGACCAACTGGATAGCTCTGCATAAGAGCCAGAACACGTACGATGGGCTAAATAATTTTTTTCTGTGCTGTAGCATTCTGATTCTGTGTCAGAATTATGAGGGGAAAAGTCTGAAAAAGAATTTGTGAAAATTGTTCGAGATGTATACTGGACACTTCTGGAGTAAGTATTAAGGAAATTAATGCAGAAATGATAAACTGAACCATGAAATTACACCACTACAGTAGGGTACTGTAGTTGATAGGAGAGGGATTCAACAAATCTAGAAAATAGACATCAGTTAGCAGAATTTAGTGCGGCTGTTTGGAGCAGGAATGGTGGCGCAGTAGTGGGAGTGGGGCGAGGGGCGCGGATGCTGGAGAATTGCATTGGATGCGTCTCCCAGAATTAGAGATCCAAGGGACTAGGGAGAATGAGGAATTGAAGGAAATTAGTATTAGTAAGAAGGTTGTATTGAAGAAATTAATGGAGCTGAAGGTTGATAAATTCCCAGGACCTGATATTCTACATCCCAGAGTGTTGAAGGAGGTAGCTGTGGAGATAGTGGATGCATTGGTGATCATCTTCCAAAATTCTATAGATTCTTGAACAGTTCCTGTAGATTGGAAGGTAGCAAATGTCACCCCACTATTTAAGAAGGGAGGGAGAGAGAAAACAGGAAACTTTAGACCTGTTAGCCTTGCATCACTAGCAGGGAAAATGTTAGAATCTACTCAAAAGGATCTGATAAATGGACAGTTGGATAATAATGATCTGATTGGGCACAGTCAACATGGATTTATGAATAGGAAATCATGTTTGACGAATATGTTGGAGTTTTTTGAGGATGTTACAAACAGAATTGATAAAGGGGAGTCAGTGGACGTAGTATACTTGGATTTTCAGAGGAGGTTGGTTAGCAAAATTAAAGCACATGGGATAGGAGGTAATATACTGGCATGGAATAAGGATTGGTTAACAGGCAGAAAGCAGTTGGAATAAACTGGTTATTCTTGGGTTGGCAAGCTGTGACTAGTGGGATACTGCAAAGATCAATACTTGGGCCCTAGCTGTTCACAATATATATCAATGATTTGGATGTGGGGACCAAATGTAATATTTCCAAATTTGTGGATGACATAAAACTAGGTGGGAATGTGTGTTGTGAGGAAAATGCAAAGCGGCTTCAAGGGAATTTAGACAGAATTAGCGAATGGGCAAAAACGCGGCAGACTGAATATAATGTGGAAAAATGTGAGGTTATACATTTTTGTAGGAGGAATAGATGTGCACAGTATGTCTTAAATGGTAAGAGATTAGAAAATGTTGATGCACAAAGGGACTCGGGTGTCCTTGTCAATAAGTCACTGAAAGCTAACATGCAGGTGCAGCAAGCAATTAAGGCGAATGGTATGTTAGCCTTTATCGCAAGAGAATTTGAGTACAGGAGTAGTGAAGTCTTGCTTCAATTGTATAGAACCTTGGTTCGACCGCACCTGGAGTACTGTGTGCAGTTTTGGTCCCCTTACCTTAGGAAGGATATTATTGCTATAGAGGGAGTGCAGCGAAAGTTCACCAGACTTGTTCGCGGGATGGCGGGACTGCCCTATGAAGAGAGATTGGGGAAACTGGGCCTGTATTCTCTAGAGTTTCGAAGAATGAGAGGTGATCTCATTGAAACCTACAAAATACTTAAAAGGATAGACAGGGTAGATGCAGCTAAGATGTTTCCCCTGGTTGGGGAGTCTAGAACCAGAGGACACAATTTCAAAATGAGGGGGAAGCCACTTGGGACAGAGATGAGGAGAAATTTCTTTACTCAGAGGGTTGTGAATCTTTGGAATTCTCTACCCCAGAGGACTGTGGAAGCTCAGCCATTGAGTATGTTTAAAGTAGAGATGGACACATTTCTAAATCATCATCATCTTCTTTGGCCTCCTTGTCTCGAGAGACAATGGGTAAGCGCCTGGAGGTGGTCAGTAGTTTGTGAAGCAGCGCCTGGAGTGGCTATAAAGGCCAATTCTAGAGTGGTTGTCGGGGCTGTTACACAGTTGGCTCTCCCCTTGCGCTTCTGTCTTTTTTCCTGCCAACTGCTAAGTCTCTTCAACTCGCCACACTTTAGCCCACCTTTATGGCTGCCGGCCAGCTCTAGCGATCACTTGCAACTGACTCCCACGACTTGTGATCAGTGTCACAGGACTTCATGTCACATTTGCAGACATCTTTAAAGCGGAGACGTGGACGGCTGGTGGGTCTGATACCAGTGACGAGCCCGCTGTACAGTGTGTCCTTGTGGATCCTGCCATCTTCCATGCGGCTCACATGGCCAAGCCATCTCAAGCACCGCTGGCTCAGTAGTATGTATATGCTGGGGATGTTGGCCACCTCAAGGACTTCTATGTGGGAGATACGGTCCTGCCACCTGATGCCAAGGATTCTCCGGAGGCAGCGAAGATGGAATGAATTGAGACGTCGCTCTTGGCTGACATGCGTTGTCCAGGCCGCGCTGCCGTAGAGCAAGGTACTGAGGACACAGGCTTGATGCACTCGGACTTTTGTGTTCCGTGTCAGTGCGCCATTTCAGAGGGCAGTTAAGAGTCAGTCACATTGCTGTGGGTCTGGAGTCACATGTAGGCCAGACCAGGTAAGGATGGCAGATTTCACCCGCTGCCTGGCGTCCCTCTGCTACTTTGCTGCTGACTCCCGCTGCCTGGAGTCCCTCTGCTGACCCCTGCTGCTCGGAGTCCCGCTGCTGCTGCTGTACTGCTGACACCCACTACCCAGATTCCCTATGCTGCTGCATTGCTGATTCCCGTTGGAGTCTCTCTGCTGCTGATCGCCGCTGCCCGAAGTCCCTCTACTGCTGTGCTGCTGACCCCCGCTGCCTGGAGTCCCTCTGCTGCTGTGCTGCCGACCCCCGCTGCCGGGAGTCCCTCTGTCATCCTTACCTGGTCAGGAGCAATGAAGCAGGGGGACTCCAGGCAGTTATGATCAGCAGCAGAGGGACCCCGGGCAGCAGGAGGCAGCAGCAAAGCAGCAGAGGGACTCCAGGCAGTGGGGATCCGCAGCAACAAAGCAGAGGGACTCCAGGCAGTTGGGGTCAGCAGCAGAGGGACTCCAGGCAGTTAGGGTCAGCAGCAGAGGGACTCCAGGCAGCAGGAGTCAGCAGCAAAGGAGCAGAGGGACTTCAGGCAGCGGGGATCATCAGCAAAGCAGCAGAGGCATTCCAGGCAGCGGTGGTCAGCAGTACAGCAGCAGAGGGACTCCAGGCAGCAGGGATCAGCAGCAATGAAGCAGAGGGACTCCAGGCAGCGAGGGTCAGCAGCAATGAATCAGAGGGACTCCAGGCAGCGGGGGTCAGCAGCAAAGGGACTCCAGGCAGCGGGGGTCAACAGCACAGTAACAGAAGGACTTCCAGTCAGCGGGGATCAGCAGCAACGAAGCAGAGGGACTCCAGGCAGTGAGGGTCAGCAGCAACGAAGCAGAGGGACTCCAGGCAGCGAGGGTCAGCAGCAACGAAGCAGAGGGACTCCAGGCAGCGAGGGTCAGCAGCAACGAAGCAGAGGGACTCCACACAGCGAGGGTCAGCAGCAAAGCGGCATCAAAGTCAGTAAGTGAAGCAGCAGTATAAGCAGTGCTGGCAGCACTTTAAAGATGGCGCCAGGACATGCATTGTCTCCGCTGGCGACACCAGCTGATCCTAACAGTCCGCCTTCGTCACGTAATTGGATAGGACCTGTGCCTCCATTATGATTGGCTACGTAATCGAGGTGTGCCGGCCGTACATATGGCGAGCGACGATGGCACCCTCATCCAGTCTGCCGCTGGGACCCGCGACGGCTTAACTAAATTCTGCCCAGGGCAGGATTTTACCACAGGCTTTGGGACCCCGGTATCGGGACAAAATGGGGGTCCAGAACTTGCACTTACTAGCAGCAGGACTGGTGCAGCTATTTTCCCGGATGTTGTCTCTTAATTGGCTGCCTCTGGGCTCACCGTCCAATTAAGGGCGTTGAGTGAGATGTAGCTGCTGTTGACCCAGTCAGAGGGTCAGCAGCTCTAGAGCTTCGGCAGCCCCATCGAGAGAGGTGGGCTCTGCTGAGACAGGTCGGTGATTGAGAAGACACCTCAACATTGAGCCATCATCAGAACAGTAACTTTTAAATTAACTTTCTGAGGGGCCACACAAGCAGGCCCCTCAGGATGGCCCATTGGGGCCATAGGGGTGACCTTCCTGCCCACAATCCCCTCTTTGGACCAAGGAGTCTGCAGCTCCAGTGACCCCTCTAGGATGTTGCAAGGAGACTGCCTCCATGAAGCTGGCGCCCTCCCTATGCAGCGGGGTTAGGTAACCCCACTGGCAGCCCAGGAATATTGCTCTTAATAAGGTCTTTAATTATTTGAATAGGCTGCCCACTTCCGTTTGGCAGGCAGCTCATCCCGCCGCTAGGAGACTTACCCGGCAGCCGGACTGTGTTGGGAAGCCATCCCGACTTGGCTCCCCACTTTTTTTCACCAGCCCCCTGCCTCCCAGCTGGTTTAATGATAGAACTCTGGATCAACTGCCTGGTGCAGGCAGTTTTTTATCCTCCTTATTTTCTTGCAGGGAGTGTTTTCATAAGAGTGGAATAAATATTTTCTTGAGTCTTCATATTATAGAAATGTAAAATAACTTCAGTTTTTTTTGTACCAACAGATGCATGGGATTGTGTAGCAACGTGTTTCTTCATTGACACAGCGCATAATGTTGTTGATTACATTGAAACAATGTGGAAGATTCTGAAACCTGGAGGAATATGGATAAATCTTGGTGAGTCCTCTCTGAATGCCCTCTTTACAGCTAATATTGCTTGCTTTTCTATTAGCTAAAATTATGTCCATCTATGCATTTGAAATTTTAATAAATGGAGTACATACCTCAAGGTTTAAGAATGAAATGTCGCATTTTAATCAGTCTCGGTAATTAATAAAGCCAAATTCGCAACGTCATTAGCTGTAGTAGAATGTTTCCATTTTTAAACCTCAATTGTATAAACTAATGCTGCCAAATCAGTGAATATAGTTATTGAGGAAAACATCTTTTTGTATGTCAGTTCTGTTTTCTCCAGAAATAATGATCACAACGGCCTTGATTCCTTAAGGTATAGCCATAACAAAGTAAAATGTGAACATGATGGTATCTGCTTTTATAAATGTGCTACAACAATATTAAATGTAACAGAAGCACTAGTGGTATTTTAAATTATGTTCCTCTGATGCTTTTCCACCTATTTCCTTATATAGACAACACAAATACTTCGTGCAAAGTGCAAAACCTGATAAAGAAAGCACCTTGAAGACTCTTTGTAGGTGACCATTATTCTGCAGATTGTGTTTTATTTTACCTTTAATTTTATATATAAACTAAGCAGATTAGAGAAGTGACAGAAACCTGACTGTATATGATCAGGGTGAATGCTCATTTATGAAATTATTAATGCTTGAGTGGCAGAATAGCGGGTAGATACTGAATCTTGACCTCCTGAAATGGAATTGGGGGATATGACACAGGAGCAGCTTCTGGCTGTGATGGAGGGTACTGTTCAGATGTTTTAATCAAAGTAATAATGAACCAAATTGAAACAGCGTAGGTTTTTTCTGGAAGTATGTTGAGATTTTTGGAGATCTATAAGGTACATAACCTCATAAAATACGCTACATGGTGTTTAATTGTAGACATCTGGATATATATATATATGTAATATTTGTGTTATATATATAACACAAATATTACATATATATATATAATATACATTTTAATAGAAGTGCTTTTCGTTTCTCCCCAACAGTTTATATTTTGGTTTTAGGTTTGTGTTTAGGGTTAGAACTAAATATTTTCAAACTAACATTTTTGTGCTGTTGGTTGTATTGAGTATGCAAATGTTTCAAGCATAGAAATATCATTTTTAAGTGAATTGTAGATATTTGTCACAAAACATAGGATGAAAATTATCCATGGCCCATCAAGCCTGCTTTTCCATAGACTACGTGCATCATGAAATCTACCACACTTACTAAACTATCTGAGGGAAATGTTTTTCCTTTTACTCTGTCCACTTCAAATATCAATCTAACTCTATCGCCTATACTATTCAATATTGAACAATTGTTTTCCACGAATATTTCCATGGTCACTGTAGCATAGGAACCATTTGTTCCATGGAATATTTGAATGTCTATGCTTATTCTTATCTACCCATTTCTTAACCAGCTATTTGCATATCTTTTTAAGTTATAAATACAACCTTTGCTGCAAGTCTGTTCCACATGCCCTCTGAGGAGGGAGAAATTTCCTTCCTGTTCTAGTCCTGTTAATTTTGCTATTGAATTCTGTATTCTTATAGGGGAGATGGTGATGTAGTGGTAATGTCACTGAACAAGTAATCTAGAGGCCCACGCTAATGCCCTGGGGACAGAGGTTCAGTTCCCACCATGGCAGCTGGTGGCATTTAAATTCAATTAATTAAAAAAAAATTCTGGAGTTGAAAGCTAGTCTCAGCGGTGCCATGAAAGCAATCATCAATTGTCATAAAAACCCATCTGGTTCACTAATGGTCTTTAGGGAAGGAAATCTGCCATCCTTACCTACATGTGATTCCAGACCCACAGCAATGGTTCTTAACGGCTCTTACCTGCCCTCTGAAATGGCCAAGCAAATAGCTAACCACAACCTTCTCAAGGGCAATTAGGGATGCTCAGCAAATGCTGGCCTTGCTAGTGATTCTCACATTCCGTAGGACTTAGGAGCAGGAATAGGTGATTTCGCCTTTCGAGCCTGCCCCACCATTTGATAAGATCATGGCTGATCTGGTTATGTTCTTAATTCCGCTTTCCTGTGTGCCCCCATAACCCTTGACTCCTTTATCAAAAGTCGATCTGACATGTAATCTATTAAGTGAAAGAATTAAAAAAGACTCCCAAGGTAAATGACCTGCTTACATCTATGTTATCCTCATCTTTGAGCTTTTAAAATCCCAGATCATGTCTCCTTTCCATCTTATTTTCTCCAATGAATACAAATGCATTCTATGACTCTGTTCATAACTTGGAGCCCTGAGTACCTCTGTCTTTCCTCTCTGAATCCTCTTCATGGCATCAGTCTTTTTGGAGGTAGGACTTACAGGATTTTAAATGTCATCTAAACAATGGGTTTTCAGATGAGATTAAAATAGATAATTTTGACTTGTATTCAAATATTTTCAGATATTTTCCTGCACTTGCTTAGCTTTGTTACAGAAGTAGGTTTGCCTAATTGTATACTTGTGATATGTAGTCAGTTATCATGCTCTTTACAAATGGACAGCTACATGTTGTTCAAGCTTCATGTTTCCTTCGGTAAGAAAAGGGTTAATCAGACTGTCTTGAAGAGTACTAATGTAATGCTGCTAATAATTTCTCTTTATATTGTAGTAATGTTAGCTTTTGTAGTTAAAGATTGAATTCTATATCATTCAGCTAAACTAAGGATTACACAAAAGGGTTAACACTGCAGGATGGAAGGAGACAGAATCATTGCAGCCTGCAGCTCCAAAAAGTGAACAATTTTGAACTATACAGAAAACAAAAATCCTGTAGCTTTCTACTTTTATTGTGTATTTTATGAAAACAAATTTAATTTCTGATGTTTGCTGTGGACTTTTAACTTAAGTTTTGGCAAAAGGCAGAATTTAATGACACCAAAAATGTAGGGGGATGTAGGTGTTGAGGAACCAGTTGAGAGTCCCAGTCACGTTCTCGGTTAACGCCCATCGTTCCCACAGCTGGTCTCAACCCTACAACCACCATTCCACATTCTTTTAGACTATACCAACACTCCATACGTAGCTTCTCTTGCTATTCACAGGACTTATTGCACAGTGGTGAGCACTGTTCTAAGTGCTTGATCAAGAAGTGACAGATTAATAACCCATGGACCTTCAGCCCTTTTTTGGTGTTAGACTGCTCTTCAAAGGGGGTTCTAACTCATTTAAATGCATCTTTGTTTCAGACTGTGTGCTACACAAAACTTGATCCTTGAATTTCAGGGATACATTTCTCTAAATTCTCATCTAGTTTAGCAATTGATTCTGCCATGCCTCTATAATAATTTACTGTAACTTGCCAGTATTGAAAGTTGACAAGGCTTGAAGCAATAACCCTACTTATTGAAGAAATCAGGTAGCGGACCTTAATTTTACATTCTATGATACATCAAGACAATGCACACTTCAAGTTACCAACTTTAAAAGGAAGGATAAATGTATGCACTCTTAACTGATGATTTACTCCTCAAATCAGTAGTGTTCACACTGTTGAATGTCATACATCTCAGATATATTAAAAATGCACTTTATGCCAGTATTACAGGCAATATCTTAGGTTTAGCCAGATAATTCAATCACATTATTGTTCTGAGCTCAGTATACAGGTTGATCAGATCGTAATCAAATTCTAAAGTATTTGTTCCTACACCTACATTTATACCTTTTTCTCACCCATTCACAATTCATAAATTTCATTTATTACATAGTTTTCATTCAGCACTAAATTGAATATGTTGGATCTGTCTCACAGTGAGAAACCTGGGGGCAAAAATATCTGTTTCTAACTCTCTTTACTTGATTCACACTCCCTAACTTTCCAGTCTAGAGGCTGTAGTCTTTCTCAGGTAGTTGTTTATCTTAAGTAAGACTTCAGAGCCTCCCTTCTAATGAATGAGCAAAGGGAGCTTTTCTGCCTGACCTGTGTCTGTGAACCCTTTCTTACCCTTGCTGTAAACTCTATCTTAAGGTATTACAATATGAAAAGGGTAAAAACTAAATTATACACTATAAAGAAAAATCAGTAGCAGTATTACATTAGCACACTTTGCCAATCTGATTAACTCTTTCCTATACTACACCAATGTGCTTTACTTTGCATATTTTCCACTAAACCCATTTGCCATTTCCTAACTCGTATACTTAATTGGTTCAGCTTCTTTAGAATTATATGAATTTACCTTAAACTGGTTATCTGGTCATAGGTAATTAACCATAATCTCTCATCAAATTTATACTGTGCAGCTCCAGATAAAACTATTTAAAGTTTATATGTTTTCTTTGTTCGCCCTTAGAAATATCATTTGGCAGCAATGTTTATTCTTCACACATTTGACTAGATTATTGAAATATTGAATTAACCATTCGCCTGTTTCATTTGTTAGTCACTGGTTGAAAAACGATACTTCAGAGCCCCAATGGTCATACATCGTGTGCTTCAATGTTATATAGTTTCAAATATCAGTTGCGAATTTGTGATCGGTTTTGTTTTCCTCAATGAAATGATGATGAAATAATTCTTGATGAAAACTATTTTTGTTAACATAGACAAAATTTGGAACTATGTTTCTTATGAAGACTATAGTTATAACAAAAATAAAAATTTAAAATAAAGAGGCAAGACTAAATTTATTTCTAGGACTGAAATAGCACAAGCCAAAGGTTTGCAACCTTTGAAGCAGATATGGAAACGGACTAATAAAATCATAGTTTCCATTTAAGCACCATTTCACTACTTCTCAACATTTGTTGTAACCTGGTGAGTATGAGAAGGAAAAGTAAAGTTAAAAATGCTAAATTTCTTCAAAAAAAACTAGAAAATATGGGCAGTAATTTTTTATCCCTGACTAAAGCTAAAGTATGACATGAGAGAAGAGAAAACTGTACTAAAATTAGGCACTACATTTTTATCTTCACTCCTGGTGCTGTACTTTTCACATGAAAAAAGTGCATTTTAGAATTCATGGAGGCATCATTTTGCAGCTATCAAAATCAGTTGACAGAAAGTCATAGGAGGTTATGAACCTGAATTCTCAATGCACTCGTGGCTCATGAAGTTTTGTACCAGATGCTAAAGATTGCTGAGGAGAACTTTCTTAAGGCCATATTTATACTAAGACTAAAATTTCAAATAAAGTGCCAAAAGTAAAACTCAGATTTCTAGGGCTAAAACAACATTTGTTGTGGTATCATTAGTATAGGTTTGCTAAATTTTCTCCTGAGAAAAATAAAAGTCTCTCCCTCTTGTTTATTTACTTTCTTTGTTTTCCTCTGCTCTTGACTCTCTTCCCTTGCAAATTTGAAAGTCAGGGATCCTTTATATTAGTGTGAGTAATGCTGTGAATATTCAAGTATCCTAATATATACCATTTTATATATGTACGAAAATGGTGGACAGGAAAACACTAGTTGGTCCATTGAACCTGCCCCACATAGTTGTGATTCCTTCAACATCATGATTCAAAATAGCCCCCACCCACCAGCAGCCATGTAATCACCTGGGAAAGGCAACAAAAATAAAACCCAAGGCCAATTCTGATAGGAAAGTTTCCCTCCAACCCCCTTAGGCAATCAAAACTAGTTCTGAAGACCACGTTGATCTTGATTTATATTGCTTACTGTCTCACCTTTTACACACCATGATCTCCACCCCAGCCATGAAATGGTCCAGCTCTCTCTTGAAGATATGCAACAAATCCACACTCAGCACAAGGTAGTAACTTGCTAAATAGATCTACAGTCCTCCGGGAAAAGAACAACCTCCTGACTTCTAACCTTGTGTAACTTTATATTTATGATTCCTAGTTTTACTAAACCCATCTAATTAAAATAATTTGTCTTTATGAATACAGTCCAATCCTTTAATTATTTTAAACACCCCTCAGAGTCTGTGCTTCTCTAAAGTAAATAGACACAGCTTTTAAAGCCTATCTGGATAATTAAGGTAAACAGAAAGTGCTGGAAATAGGCAGCATCTATGGAGAGAGAAACAGTTGTCCTTTCAGATCTGTGACCTTTGATCAGAACTGGAAAAAGTTAGAGATGTAACAGGTTTTAAGCAAGTACAGAGACAAGGAAAGTAGGGAGTGTTGGAAAGAATAAAAGGAAAGCTCTGTGATAGAGTGGCAGGCAGGAGTGATTTAAATGACAAAATGGATGCTAGAGCAAGGCAAACATGAGTGGTAAAGGAACAAGTAAAGAAATAAAAGATGGGTCTAGTGGAGCTGTAAATGGCAGAGCAGAATCATTACCAACACCTGCTGTCCAAAAAAATGGCAGAGTGCTAATGATGTGAAATTGTTGAACTCTATTTTGAGTCCGCAAAATGTTTAATCGAAAGAGGAGGCACTGTTCTTCACGTTTGCGTTGAGCTACATTAGAACAGTGTAGGAGGCCAAGATCAGAGTGGGAGTGGGGTGGAGAGTTAAAAAAGCAAGCAACAGGGAGCTTGGGGTCACGCTTGCAGACAGAATGGAGGTGTTCAGCAAAGCAAAAAAAAAAGCAATCTCCCAATCTGTGTTTGGTCGCCCCCCCCCCCCCCCCCCCCCCTCCACCCCAGTGTAGAGGAGACCACATTGTGAGCAATGAATACAGTATACTAACTTGAAAAAAATACAAGTAAATAGCTGTTTCACTTTGAAGGAGTGTTTAGGGCCCTGGATGCTGGAAAGGGAGGAGGTGAAGGGGCAGGTGTGGTATCTTCTGCACTTGCATGGAAAGGTGCTGAGAGAAGTGGAGCAGGTGTTGAGGGTGTTAGAAGAGTGAATCAGGATGTCGCAGAGAGAACAGTCCCTTTGGAGTGCTGAAAGGGGAAGAGTGAATGTGTTTGGTGATGGCGTCATGCAGCAGGTAGAGGAAATGGTGAAGAATGATTTGTTGAATGTGAAGGCTGGTAGGCAAGGTGAGGACAAGGGGAACCCTATATGCTTTTGAGAAGGAGGGGAAGGGGTAGAGCAAAAGTGTGGGAATTGGGACAGACCAAATCAAGGGCCCTGACAACCAGAGTAGAGGGGAATCCTCAGTTGAGTGAAAAGGAAGACATATCTGAAGCATTGGACTGGAAGTTAGCATCGTCAGAACAGCTGAGACAGAGACAGAATAACTGAGAGGGTGGGATAGAGTTGTTACAGGAAGCAGGGTGGGAGGAAATGTAATCAAGGTATCTATGGAAGTCAGTGGGCTGGTAGTCAATATTGGTTAATAACCTTTTGCCAGAAATCGAGATAGAAAGGTTAAAGAAGGGAAAGGAAGAGTCAGAGTTGAACTATGTGAAGATGAGAGATCAGTGAAAATTAGAAGCAAAGTTAATGCAATTTTTCAGTCTTGGAGGTGGGGTGGGGTGCAGGAAGTGACACCAGTACATTCATCAATGTACTGGGAAAAAAAGAGGTGAGGAAGGGGACCTGAGTAGAACTGAAACAAAGAATGTTCCACATCGCACCAAAAGCACAGCTAGGATCCATATAGGTTCCCATAATGACACCTTTAATTTGGAGGAAGTGAGAGAAGTCAAAAGAGAATTGTTCAGTGTGAGAACAAGTTCGGCTATACAGAGGAGAACGTAAGAAATAGGGACAGGAGTAGGCCATATGGCCTCTTGAGCCTGCTCCGCCATTCAATAAGATTATAGCTGACCTGATTGTGGCCTTGACTCCACTTTCCTGCCTGCCCCCAATACTCTTGACTCCCTTATAGATCAAAAATCTGTTTAACTCAGCCTTGAATATATTCAATGAAAGGTTTGTAAAGGATGGGGACTGGTTGGGCCTCCATTCAATGAAGGAGGTTTTCCAGGTGGAGGGCTAGGAAACTGGAAACTTTTGAAGCACTGTAAGGCATCAGAAGATGTAGGAAGAGATTAGACAAGGGGAGAAAAAGTAGAGTTGAGATAGGAAGACATAAGTTCCATGGAGTAAGAACAGGCTGAAATAATGTATCTATTCAGGCAGTCCAGTTTGTGGATCTTGGGAACAGGAATAGAAGAGGGCTGTGTGGGTTTGGGCAACTATGAGATTGGAAACCATGGTGGTAAGATCTGCAGAGGAGTTGAGGTCAGTAACAGTCTTGGAAACAATGGCTTGATGTTGGCTTGCTGGACTAATGGTCCGGGGGTCCAGGGAGTGTTGGAGAGTTGGCGGTTCAGCCTCTGCAGCAACAGTGCTGCCCTTGTCAGTAGGTTTAATGACAATGTCAGGGTTGGATTTGAGAGAACAGAGTGCTGCTAGTTCAGAGGGAGATCAGTTAAAGTGGGTGAGGAGAGCAGAGAAATTGAGACAGCCAATGTCATGCTGCCGCTTTCAATGAAAGGACCTCGAGAGGGTAAGAGGCGATAGGGAGATGTCCAGGTGGAGTAAGAATTCTGACGATGGGAGAAAGGGTTCTGCTGTGCGAGAAGACTCCTGGCCAAAGAAGTGGGCATGAGGTGAAGGTGATAGAAGAAGCGCTCAGCATCGTGCCGAGTTTGAGAATTGGGTAATTAAGGTGGTTTAAGTTGGGTATCATTCTGTTAAGCCCTCTTCTGAGCCATTTCCAAAGCCTCTATATCCCACCATGCAAGAGGATGCAGTATTCTAAGTGAAGCCTAACCAAAGTAATACAATGGCAAAATTGTATTTTGATTTATATTGAATTTTCCTGGCAATGCAGCCTAATCCCTTAATAAAATAAAAGCAATATAATGTGGATGCTGGAAATCTGAAATAAAAACAAAGTATTGGAAATACTCAGCAGGTCTGGCAACATCTGTGGAGAGAGAAACTGAGTTAACGTTTCAAGTTTGTGACCTTTCATCAGAACGATTCTAGCACCACTACTAACCGAGCTGGCCGAGTCCTAAAGGACATAGCTGCTAGACTGGGTCTGTGGCAGGTGGTGAGGGAACCAACAAGAGGGAAAAACTTACTTGACCTCATCCTCACCAGTCTGTCGGAAATGCATCTGCACATGACAATATTGGCAGGAGTGACCACCGCACAGTCCTTGGAGATGAAGTCCTGTCTTCACACTGAGGTACTACCACCGTGCTAAATGGGATAGATTTCGAACAGAAACTGGGCATCCATGAGACGCTGTGGGCTATCAGCAGCAGCAGAATTGTATTCAACCACAATCTGTAACCTCATGGCCCGGCATATCCCCGACTCGACCATTACATTAAGCGGGGGGACCAACCCTAGTTCAATGAAGAGTGCAGGAGGGCATATCGGGAGCATCACCAGGCATTCTGAGAAATGAGGTGTCAGCCTGGTGAAGCACAACACAGGACTACTTGCATACCAAACAACGGAAGCAGCTGCAATAGACGGGGCTAATCGATTCCGCAAACAACGAATTAGATCTAAGCTGTGCAGGTTGCCACATCCAGTTGTGGTGGACAGTTAAACATCTGACAGGAGGAGAAGGCTCCACAAACATCTCCATCCTCAACGATGGAGGAGCCCAGCACATCAGTGCAAAAGACAAAACTGAAGCATTTGCAACAATCTTCAGCCAGAAGTGCAGAGTCGAGGATCCATCTCAGCCTTCTCCTGAGGTCCCCAGCATCACAGATGCCAGTCTTCAGCCAATCCGATTCACTCCACGTGATATTAAGAAACGACTGAAGGCACTGGATACTGCAAAGGCTATGGGTCCTGACAACATTCCGGCATTAGTACTGAAGACCTGTGCTCCAGAACTTGCAGCACCCCTAGCCAAGCTGTTCCAGTACAGCTGCAACACTGGCATCTACCCGGCAATGTGGAAAATTGCCCAGATATGTCATGTGCATAAAAAGCAGGACAAAACCGACCCGACCAATTACAGCCCCATCAATCTACTGCTGATCAGCAGCAAAGTGATGGAAGGGGTCAAGGACAGTGCTATCAAGCGGCACTTACGCGGCAATAACCTGTTCGGTGATGCTCAATTTGGGTTCTGCCAGGGCCACTTAGCTCCTGACCTCATTACAGTTTCGGTCCAAACATGGACAAAAGAGTTGAACTCTAGAGGTGAGGTGAGAGTGGCTGCCCTTGACATCGAGGCAGCATTTGACCAAGTATGGCATCAAGGAGCCCAAGCAAAACTGGAGTCAATGAGAATCAGGGGAAAACTCTCCGCTGGTTAGAATCATACCTAGCACAAAGGAAGGTGGTTGTGGTTGTTGGAGGTCAATCATCTCAGTCCTAGGATATTACAGCAGCAGTTCCTCGGGGTAGTGGACTAGGCCCAACCATCTTCAGCTGCTTCATCAATGACGTTCCTTCCATCATAAGGTCCGAAGTGGGGATGTTCGCTGATGATTGCACAAGTTACAGCACCATTTGCAACTCCTCCGAAACTGAAGCAGCCCATGTCCAGATGCAGCAAGACCTAGACAACATCCAGGCTTGGGCTGATCAGTGGCAAGTAACATTCGCTCCACACAAGTCCCAGGCAATGACCATCTCAAACAAGAGAGAATCTAACCATCTTTTTTATATTCAATGGCATTCCCCCACTATCAACATCCTGGGGTCACCATTGATCCGAAACTGAACTGGACCAGCCACATAAATGCTATGGTTACAAGAGCAGGTCAGAGGCTGGTAATTCTGCGACGAGTAACTCATCTTCAGACTCCCCAATGCCTGTCCACCATCTACAAGGCACAAGGCAGGAGTGTGATGGAAAGCTCTTCAGTACTCTGAATGGCTGCAGCTCCAACAATACTTGAAGCTCGACAGCATCCAGGACAAAGCAGCCCGTTTGATTGGCACCCCATCCACCACTGGTGCTGCTACTGCGCAGTGTGTGCTATCCACAAGATACACTGCAGCAACTCACCATGGCTGCTTCAACAGCACCTTCCAAACCCGCGACCTGTACCACCTAGAGGGACAAAGGCAGCAGACACATGGGAACACGACCACGTGCAAGTTCCCTTCCAGGCTACACACCATCCCGACTTGGAGCTATATCGTTGTTCCTTCACTGTCGCTGGGTCAAAATCCTGGAACTCCCTTCCCAACAGCACTGTTGGTGTACCAACACCCCAGGGACTGCAGCGGTTCAAGAAGGCAGCACACTACCACCTTCACGAGGGTAATTAGGGATGGTCAATAAATGCTGGCATAGCCCGTGACACCCACATCCCCCGCATGAATAAAAAATGTGCATCTTTTTCTCTTTTGACAGACTTCAGTTCTGTACCCTGTAAAGTGTAAGTATATTTGGCATTGGATCTACCCACGTGCACAGTGCTACATTTAACAAAGTTAGATGCCATTTGCCAAATGTGCACCGTTCCCTATTGTATCATGATCCACTTGAAGGAGTTTTTTCTCATCCTCACTCGCACAAATGCATGTCTCCGTTATAAAGACGTCTGCAAACGCGACATGAAATCGTGTGACATTGATCACAAGTCGTGGGAGTCAGTTGCCAGCATTCGCCAGAGCTGGCGGGCAGCCATAAAGACAGGGCTAAATTGTGGCGAGTCGAAGAGACTTAGTAGTTGGCAGGAAAAAAGACAGAGGCGCAAGGGGAGAGCCAACTGTGCAACAGCCCCAACAAACAAATTTCTCTGCAGCACCTGTGGAAGAGCCTGTCACTCCAGAATTGGCCTTTATAGCCACTCCAGGCGCTGCTTCACAAACCACTGACCACCTCCAGGCGCGTATCCATTGTCTCTCGAGATAAGGAGGCCCAAAAGAAAGAAAGACTCGCACAAATCTTTGTGTCATCCAAAAATTTGTAGACTATTCCCCCAACACCTACATTCAGGTCATTAATGAGGATAGTAAACAGCAACAGCCCGAATACTGATCTCTGCAGGGAACCTTTTATTGGATTTTAATAGTGCACAGTTTAGAGTTTAAAGTGTGTTCCATCAAAATACACAGATGTTGCACAATTTAGATGTCACATCAGGGTTACCCAAGCTTTTATGAACATGGGGCAAGGAGCCATAGGAGGTCATATAAAAAGTTAAAATCTATGTTCCAATATGCAGTTGACAATATAAAGGGTTATTTTGGAATAAACATACCAAACACTCAAGACTTGCATTGTCCCTCAGCTCCTGTAGTATTAAAAATAAATCTCGGCAAGTTTTAGGCCTGGAGGGCACTTTAAAATTCAGGACTGTATTGAAGTTCATTCAGAAAATTCTTGGCTTGAATAGATCAGAATCTTTGAAAGGCTTGCCTCCCATTTCCAATCCTAAACTTTGGGAGGCTGACTTGAATTTGCAAGCTACATAGTTGAAGAAGCCAAATGCAGACTTAAATCTAGGGCTACCAGCAATCTCTACTTGAACAAATTAGCATTGAAAGGGTGGAGGTATTAGTGGTTTTAGCAGGCTTAAAAGTGGATAAATCCTCAGGCCCAGGCTGTTATGAGAGGCAAGGGAGGAGATAACGGGCTCTGACACAAATTTTCAAATCCTCTCTGGCTACAGAAGAGGTGCCAGAGGACTGGAGGACAGCAAAGTGGTACCATTATTCAAGAAGGGATAAACCAGGTAATTACAGGCCAGTGAGTCTAACATCAGTGGTAGGGAAACTATTGGAAAAAATTCTGACGGACAGGATTAATCTCCACTTGGAGAGGCAGGGATTAATCAGGGATAGTTAGCATGGCTTTCTCGAGGTGACTAGATGTGTAGATGAGGGTAAAGCAGTTGATGTAGTCGACATGGACTTCAGTAAGGCTTTTGATAAGGTTCCACATGGGAGATTGGTTAAGGAGGTGAGAGCCCATGGGATCCAGGGCAAATTGGATCCAAAGTTGGCTTAGTGGCAGGAGACAGAGGGTGATGTTCGAGGGTTGGTGATTGGAAGCCTGTGACCAGTGGTGTACCGCAGGGATCGGTGCTGGGACCCTTACTGTTTGTAGTGTACATTATCATTAATGTACACTACAAACAGTAAGGGTCCCAGCACCGATCACTGCGGTACATGAATATATAGGAGGTATGATCAGTAAGTTTGCAGATGACACAAAAATTGGTGTCGCAAATAGTGAGGAGGAAAGCCTTAGATTACAGGACGATATAGATAGGCTCGTAAGATGGGCAGAGCGGTGGCAAATAGAATTTAATCCTCAGAAGTGTGAGGTGATGCATTTTGGGAGGACTAATAAGGCAAGGGAATATATAATGGATGGTAGGACCCTAGGAAGTACTTGTCCATAGATCACTGAAGGCAGCAGCACAGGTAGATAAGGTGGTTAGGAAGGCATATGGGATACTTGCCTTTTATTAGCTGAGGCATAGAATATAAGAGCAGGGAGATTATGATGGAGCTGTATAAAATGCTAGTTAGGCCACAGCTGGAGTACTGTGTACAGTTTTGGTCGCCACACTTTAGGAAGGATGTGATTGCACTGGAGAGGGTGCAAAGGAGATTCACCAGGATGTTGCCTGGGCTGGAGCATTTCAGCTATGAAGGGAGACTGGATAGGCTAGGGTTGTTTTCCTTAGAGCAGAGAAGGCTGAGGGGGGACCTGATTGAGGTATACAAAATTATGAGAGTCATAGATAGGCTAGATAGGAAGAAACTTTTTCCCTTAGCAGAGGTGTCAATAAACAGGGGGCATAGATTTAAGGTAAGGGGCAGGAGGTTTAGAAGGGATTTAAGGAAAAATGTTTACACCCAGAGGGTGGTTGGAATATGGAACACACTGCCTGAAGGGGTGGTAGAGGCAGGAACCCTCACAACATTCAAGAAGTATTTCGATGAGCACTTGAAATGCCATAGCATACAAGGCTATGGGCCAAGTGCTGGAAAATGGGATTAGAATAGATAGGTGCTTGATGGCCGGCATGGACACGATGGACTGTATAACTCTATGACTCTATTTGTAAGAAACAGCTTCTGTGCCAACTGGTGTCCTTTAAATTTTGATGGAAGTAAAGTGACTTAAATAAGTTGTGAGAATGGGAGACATGACAGTAATTTCATAGATTTGCAGGCAACCTCCATTGTTATGTGGTTTGCCGTAGTAAAATAGTGCGCGGACAGCACTACAATCGCTCTATGTTTCAGTACACGAACATAGTTGCGGCATTAACTGTTTAGCAAAAATCTTAAAACATCTTGAGTATTTTCATTATTGTTCACCTGTCATATTTAAAACTATTTATATGCTGAAAATGTTAGAATTGTATGACTGGCCACACGTTCTAAATCTTTTGAGACATCTTTCACGTCTTCCACAGTTCACAGATCTCTCAGGTCAAAAGTCTATAATTGATAAAAGCACATATTTTCTAACGTCACCCTCTGAGCCCAGCACATCCTTTTTCTTGACATTCCTACTGCAACTGACCACTGCAGCCAGGTTGCCTCAAAAAGACAACTATTCCTCCAGAATACATTGACATCACAGGAACAAAATAATATTGATATTAAAGCTTAAAGGTTAAAGTTGAATAGATTATAATAGCAGCAGTGAATAGGAAGGATGGAATTAATTAGTTTGGGGTAAAGATGGTTAATCTAGGGATTGTAGTAGCAATTTTGCTTCAACTTTTTTAAAGAAATAAATTACAATGTGTTCCAGATAATTCCCTACATGCTGTAAATAAAGCAATGGGACAAAACTTAATGCAGTTCTCTAATGTTCATAACAGGAATCATGATCATTTTGAATGATTTAATGCCCAATTTAGGTAGGGACTCCTTTATTGACCACTTTATGTGCAACTCTTCTGCATGTATGTGGTGCTCTGAGTAGTCTTATTCATTTGTAATCTTATAAATTGAATGGGTTGGCAGTACTACCTAACCTAAACTAATTTCTCCTAGGTCCTTTGCTGTATCATTTTGAGAATATGGCAAATGAAAAGTCAATAGAACTGAGTTATGAAGACATCAGGCATTGCATACTTCAATATGGATTCAAAATTGAGGTAAGAACTTTGACCGTAAATGTTTTTAGGAATAGAAAAATACATTAAGTTTGAACAAGCCTAACCCCTATTTATAGATCGATCCACATACGCAGCTTCTCGCTATATAATTTATTCCTTAATTATGTATCCACTGTATGTAATAGGGAGGAAAGTGGTGAAGCACATGCTTAGCACACATATGAAAATATCATGATATGGATAGTCATTTCTAAATGTACTTCCCCATTCAGTAAAGGCTGCATTTGCTGACAATGCAACCACTAGGTGGCACAGTACTTGCACATGTGCAAATGCAGCCTCATGCACTGAAATGTCACTGTCTGAGACATTTTTGGCAGCTGCCAGTAGTAAAGATGGTGCTGCTCAATCTATCATAAATGAAACCCAAATGCCCACAGTGGCTGTGATTGCCGCCTCCATCCCACCCCCAACAGTACCCCGTTCCCTCCTGCCAGCGCGCTTCTCTTTGACGCCGCTGCCTGCGCCCGTCTGCTTGCCACTTGCTCCACACCTTGTTATGCCCGTTGGCCACTTGCTCCCCGCTTCGCCCCCAGCCCCACCTGTGGGCCACTCGCTTCCGGTCTCACCGCTTCATCCCCTCTACTCTGCCTCTGCTCTGCACTCCCGCTTCTGCTCCTTGCTCTGTCCCGCTCGCAGTCTCCCTCCCCTCCCGTGCCTATCGTCACTCTCTCTCCCCTGCTTCCCCCGTGCGGGGAAGAAAGGCGGCGATCGCGGAAAGGCAGAGCAGAGTGGAGGAAGCGGGGAGCGAGTGGCCCACAAGTAGGTGGGTGGGTGAAGCAGGGAGCAAGCGGCGAGCAAACATTGCAATGTGCGATGATGTTTTCGCGCCCATGCGCGAATTAGTCCTGGCAAGCTGGGTGCTGACGTAGGCTGCGCATGCACAGCACCATACTGACAGCAAGACTCCGTTCTGCACATGTGCAAAGCTGGGAGCACTCCGATGACGTCGGCACTGGGCCACATTGTCAGGAGTCAGTTTGTTCAGTAAAACCTAAGGACACAAGTCACTACAGCGCTTAATTTTTCCCTAGCAAAAAAGGTTATATTCTTCGCTGTTGAATTGGAGTACATCTCTCTACAGATGTGTGCTAGATTATGTAGTCACATAGTCTTTCGTAGTTAACTTGTATGTTCTTTTTCTAGTCCACATTTTGTTCTTCAGGTTGTTATCCAGGAATTTGAGACATCAGCAATATTTGGAACCAGCTACAAAATCTCTAGAAGAAAAATTACTGGAAACAGTGCTATCGTTCTTAGAACTTGCATACAAATAAAGCAAAGACGAATCAAAAAAGTGCTACTGGTATATTTACATGTGCCTTTAGTACTCTTCCCAGGGGATAATAGAAACAATCTGTGGCCAACTGTAAGTTCTGCAGTTGGCCAAATAAACAAGTACAAAAGAAATGAAGAGCCCAGGGCACAAATTTGAAATGTAACACTCGGCACAAAGAGTATATAATACAAAGCTTACATCAAAATGAGCTAAGTGCCTCCACAGCTGAAACAGTAAGTTGAAGTGAACGTCTGCCAAAGGTTTAAAAGACTGAAAGCACTCTTGTTCAAGATTTAGATCAGTATTAACCTCTTAAAATCATTTACCAGATTTACAAGCTATTTCCATTCAATGCTTTATTCAGCAGTTAAGACAGAATATTTAAATGTCGTCTGGACTGCAAAGTTACAATGGTGCATTTACTGTGCATTGTGTTTACAAAACCTTAGGTGATTATAGTTGACACATAACAAAAATACACATCTGTTGAGATGGAGTATCGTACTGTCAGGATATAGCATGATCATCTAAATTTGATGATCCCAAAATGGGAACGTGGATGAGCTACTGACAGAAGCACACTAGGTTTCAGCCCTCGTGAGTGCCACATCGATAACAGTCACGAGTATCTAATCGAAAAGGGTGATAGAGTTGTAAAAGTGAAGCCTTTTTGTCTATATGTTAGCATGGCATTGGATTCTAGAACTCTTGTCACCTCCAGACTCAATTATATCAATTTTCCTATGCTGGCTTCCCATGTGCCACCCTCCATAAACTCCAGCTTGTTCAAAATTATTCTGATTTGCACTTGGCTCCATAGAATGGCTACACATGGAAGAAGGCCATTCGGCTTTCTGTGTCTGTGCCAGCTCTCTGCAAGAGCAGCTCAGCTAGTCCCACTCTCCCGACCTTTCCCCATGGCCCTGCAAATTTTTTTCTCTTCAAGTGCTTCAATTTCCTTTTGAAATCCATGATTGAAGTTGCCTCCACCATGCTCTCAGCAGTGCATTCCAGATCCTAACCACACTCTGCATTAAAAAGAAGTTTTTCTTCATGTCACCATTAGTTCTTTTGGCATTTATCATAAATTAGTGTTCTCTGGTTCTCTTGGCTTCCGCCAATGGGAACAGTTTCTCTCTACTTTCTCTCGACCCCTCATGATTTTGAACATCTCTATCAAATCTCCTCTCAACTTTCTCTTCTCAAAGGAGAAAAACCCCAGCTTCTCCAATCTATCCATGTAACTGAAGTTCCTCATCCCTGGAACCAGTTTTGTGAATCTTGTCTGCATCTTCAGCAAAGGCTTCACATGCTTCCTCAAGTTTGGTGCCCAGAATTGGACCCAATACTCCAGTTGAATCCAAACCAGTGTTTTATAAAAGTTTATCATACTTTGTTGCTTTTGTACTCTGTGCCTATATTTATAAAGCTCAGGATCCTGGATGCCTTTTAACCACTTTTTAACTTGCCCTGCCATCTTCGATGATCTGTGCAAATATACCCTCAGGTGTCTCTGTTCCTGCACCCCCTTTAGAATTGCACCCTTTATTTTATATTGCCTCTCTTCATTCTTCCTACAAAAATGTATCACTTCACACTTCTCAGCATTAAATTTAATCTGCCAGCTGCCCATTCCACTGTTTTTGTCCTCTTGAAATCTGTCATTATCCTCCTCAAAGTTCACTATACCTCCAAGTTTTGAGTCATTTGCAAATTTTGAAATTGTGCCTTATGCACCGAAGTCTACATCATTAATATTTATCAAGAAAAGCAGTGGTCCTAGTACCGACCGCTGGGGAACTTCACTGTATACCATCCTCCAGTCCGAAAAACAACCATTCACCACTACTCTGTTCCCTGTCTTTCAGCCAACTCGCCCATTGCCTCCATTCTTGTTGAACTACAATGGCTCCCCATTCCCCGACCCCTGAAATTTTAAATCGCCATCCAAGTTTTAAATTTCTCCATGGCCTAGCCCAGCCCTAACTTTCAGAATCCCACAACCTTATATCACTACTCAAATTGTCAGTTAATTTGACTCCAGCATCTTGTATATCCCTCCTTCCCTTCACCCCATGATTGTCAGGAAAGACTTTAGTTAGTTGGGTCCTATTCTTTGGAACTCCCTCCTTAAACTTCTCCACCTTTTACCTGTCTTTCTTTTCTCCTTTAAAACCTTCTAGCTCTTCAACCAAGCTTT
Source organism: Heterodontus francisci (assembly GCF_036365525.1). NCBI lineage: Eukaryota > Metazoa > Chordata > Chondrichthyes > Heterodontiformes > Heterodontidae > Heterodontus > Heterodontus francisci. The sequence goes on along the minus strand of NC_090374.1, from coordinate 108,210,558 downwards.
TTGTCACCTTTCTAATCTTTTCCTGGTTAAGCAACAGTTTTCCACCTTTGAAGCACCTTCGGATGTTTTTTACATTTAAAAATCCATCTAAATGGATGTTGTCAAGATCCATAAAAGGTTAAAAAAAAAGTTTCCATTCCTTGCAAGGGCTTCTTTCCCCTTCCTCGCAAGTTACCTCAGGAGTCCCCCAGAGATCTGTCCTTGTTTTCCTCCTGCCTTTTCCTCAACTACATGCTGCCTTTTGATATTATATGCAGATAAGGAGTCAAATTCCACACATACATGCTGATGACACTCAGCTCTATCTCTACCCCTCCATAGCCTCAGTTGTCAGTTTTCTTTTCTGACGTCCTGTCTAGCATCCTCCATGGAAATATTGGGAAGCCTAAAACCATTGTCTTGTATTCCCACAAGAAGCCCCAAACAGTTGCCATCAACACCATTCCCCTACTCAGCTATTGCCACAGGTGCCAGACTGTTCACAACATTACCATTCCATTTTCCCCCAAACTGATCTTCCAACCCCAAATGTATTCCATCACAAAGACCAGCTACTTCCACCTATATGAACTGTCTCCCATCCCTACCTCAGCCCATCTCCCTTTGAAACCTTCATCTATGCCTTTGTCTCTTGCAGACTCAACAATTAGTGCTGTCCTCCCATCCTCTACCCTCTAAAGTTTAGCTCATCCAAAACTCTGCTGGGCAAATCTTAACCTGCAACTAGTTCCACTCGCCCATTACCCTTTCCATCAGTGACCTACATTGGCTCTCAGTTCCTCAACATTACAAATTTTAAATGCTCATTTTTGTTTTTAAATCTCTTCATGGCCTCAATCCTCCTATTCCTTTAACCTTCCGCAATACTACAAAACACTCCCAAATTCTTTGTTCCTTTGACTTCAACCTTTTGCACCTCCTTGCATAACCCATCCACTGCTAGCTATAGCTCCAGCTTGCAATACACCACACTCTGGAAGTCCCTCTTTCTTGACCTAGTTATGCTTGTTAGGGGATAATCTGTTGGTATCCTGTTTTCTGCATGTTATTTTCACGCATTCACCAGTTCTTAATTGATCCTTAATTTACTTTTGTATCAATTAATAAAACCACCATACAACCATCTTTTCAAGTGCAATCTTAAGTTTCCAGATTGACAGTTCGTTGCAGTACTGAGGGAAATGGTGTTGTCAGAGGTATAGCCTATTTTGGCTGAAAATGTTAAAATAATGCCCCATTTTATTTTTTAAAAAACTTCCCATGGCATGTTGACCAGTACATTGGGAGAACACCTGGCTCCTTTTCAGATCGTGCCATGGGATTTTTTTTTTGTGTTCTCCCAATGTACTGGTCAACATTCCTTCCTTCCACCAACACCAGTTTAAAAAAAAAACAACATTTAACTGGTCACTTAATCTCGTTTCTGTGGGATATTTACCTACATAACAAGAGTGACTACACTTCAAAAGTAATTCATTGGCACTTTGAGACATCTTGAAAATGTGATCAGGTGCCATATAAATAAAATTTCATTCTTTTACTATTCATAGTACTGGTTTTGATTTCTGGAGTTAGTGAACTGTAGCTCAGCTGTATTTGATTTGATATTCTGATTCATTAATCTTTAGGATTCAAGATATGTGTAAATGAAACCAAATATCTTGGCAGTCTCCTACTAACTGAGGCAAAAATGGTTTTCAGATCTTTTATATGACTTGCTTATTTTATATATGCAGAATCTTCTGTCACAGAGGGCAGCTATGGCACTTTCTACCTCAGAGACAGGTTAAATGCATAATCTAGACTGACATGAAGTGCAGTACTGAGAAAATGCACCCTTGACAGAAAATTCTGTCGGTGAACACAGAAAAATGTCCTGTCTCACAAATGATTGTTTAGAAGTTCTAGCATTTCAGAGAAAGGGGAGTGTGGTGGCTATAATAAAGTATTAGGGTGCTAGAATGTAAAATGTTTCAGAAGGTTGTGTGAAGACAGATAGATATGGATAGAGTTGAAGAATATGATTGGAAGCAGTATAATTCTGAGCATGTTTTTCCAGCTACGAAACAGTGAAGAATTATTTTTATTTAGAGATACAGCACTGAAACAGGCCCTTCGGCCCACCGAGTCTGTGCCGACCAACATTTATACTAACCCTACAGTAATCCCATATTCCCTACCACCTACCTACACTAGGGGCAATTTACAATGGCCAATTTACCTACCACCTGCAAGTCTTTGGCTGTGGGAGGAAACCGGAGCACCCAACGAAAACCCACGCGTCATGCAAAGTGAATGATGGCAGGATAGCTGCTGCTCTGATTCACATTCCACTGTTGGCGATTGCATTGTATGCAGAACATTGGACAGCAGGAATAGATTACAATACAGTAATTGACCAGAGTGTCTATTGACACCATTGTGTCAGCCAGTGAGTTGGAGACAGGAAAAGGAATTTCAACACTATCACTATTTTACAAGGTCTATTTATTCAGAAAACAGCAAACAGAGTCTATTTAAACAGCGCATTACAGCAAACAGTATTTACTCTAACAGTGTTTTAAAGAATCTACGAACTACAGCAAACAGAACTTGTGGATGAAACTACAGTAACTCCTCCCAATAAAAGCAGGGTTATTTCTCCAGCAAAATGCAGTTAGTGGAGGATAGTTACATAATGCAAATTCTGTGCATAAAATCAATCCCAGTCACTTATTGCAGTGCTCTCTCCAGGCATGATGGAGCAATGACTCAGCCATCTCCATTCTGGTCACGAATAATAGCATCACTTTATGTAGCTGTAAATGAGGGGATCCAGTGATGGTAAACAGAAAGAGAAGCCCGAGCAGCTTACAAGCAATCAATCCCAAAATATTACAGCTCTAAGTTCACAGGAACTGCCTGGGATGGGTTGGAGCAACTGAGCTGAAAACTAACTGATCCAAATTATCAATTGAGACAATCAGTAAACCAGGATACTTCAGGAATTATGAAATTTCAACTGAACCATAAATTCAACTCCTAAAAATCTAGCACTTAAATGAATGTTATTCCACTTCACTTAGAATTGATAGAGCAACCACTATGGACCACCATTAGAGAGACAAGAAATTCACTTTTGATGCATTTCATAAAACTACCGTACATTACAACAGTGACTACACTTCAAAAGTATTTCATTGACTGTAAATTGCTTTGGGATGTCCTGAGGACATATAAAGTGCTGTATAAATGCAAATCTTTTCAACTCTTATCTGATTTGCAATGGATCTCCCTCATCAGACCTCTAGAATCCAAAATGTGTACTTGGTTCCAATGGCAGGCTCACAGAAAGGGAAGATCTCTGGTCAGTTCAGAAAGATTTCAGAACAATGGGCAATAATTTAGGTGATTTTAACTAGATAAACTGGCATCAAAGGTAATATATCTAGTCAAAGTGGACAACCATTTTAGAATGCTTCATAAATCACTGCACTTCTCATAGAATCACCAGGGCATAAAAGATGGCTATTTGATCCATCGAGTCAATGCCGACTTTCTGTAGAGCAATCCAATCATTCCCATTCCCCGTAGCCCTGTAAGTTTATTTCCATCGAGTGCCCATCCAATTTCCTTTTAAAATCATTCATCGTCTCTGCTTCCACCACCCGCTTAGGCAGCGAGTTCCAGGTCATTGCCACTAGCTGTATAAAAAAGAAAAGTTCTTCCTCACATAACCCTGCATCTCTTGCCCAAAACTTTAAATCTGTGTCCCCTGGTCCTTGTTCCATCAGCTGATAGGATAGACAAAGAAAAGCTATTCCTATCAAAATATGTCATAATCTTGTACACCTCTATCAAATCTATCCTTAATCTCCTTTGCTCCAAGGAGAACAGCTCTAACTTCTCCAACCTAACCTTGTAACTAACATTCCTCATCCCTGGGACCATTCTGGTAAATCTCCTTTGCACCCTCTCAAGAGCTCTCACATCCTTCCTAAAATTTGGTGACCAGCACTGGATGTAGTATTCTGGTTGTGGCCTAACCAGAGATTTATAAAGGTTCAGCATAACTTTCCTGCGTTCTTACTCAATACATGTATTTATGAAGCCCAAGATTCCATATACTTTGCTAACTACTCTCTCAGTATGTCGTGCCACCTTCAAAGATCTCTATACATGAATCCCCAGGTCCCTCTATCCCTGTACACTCTTTAGAGCTGTAGCATTGTTGTATATTCCCTTACCTTGTTTGCCCTCCCCAAATGCATTATCTCAAACTTCTCCGGATTGAACTCCATTTGCCACTTTTCTGTCCATCTCACCAGTCCATTGATATCTTCCTGTAGTCTGTAGCTTTCTTCCTCACTATCAACCACACGGCCAATTTTCACATCAGCTGCAAACTTATTAATCATGCCCCCTACATTTTAGTCTTAATCATTTATATATACCACAAACAGTAAGGGACCCAGCACTGAGCCCTGGGGAACCCCACTGGAAACAGCATTCCAGTCACACAAACACCCATCGACCATTGCCCTTTGCTTACTGCCACTTAACCATTTTTGGATCCAATTTGCCATTTTCCCTTGGATCCTATGAGTTTTTAATTTTCTGAGCAGTCTGCCATGTGGGACCTTGTCAAAAGCCTTGCTAAAATTCATGTGGACTACATCAAATGCACTACCCTCGTCCATCCTCCTTGTTATCGCCCAAAAAATTTAGTCAAGTTAGTCAGACACAACCTTCCCTTAACAAATCCATGCTGATTGTCCTTGAATAATCTGTGCCTTTCTATATGATGATTTATACTGTTTTAGAATTTCTTCCAATCATTTGGTTAGCCTTTAGTTCCTTGAGGTATCTCTTCTTCCCCTTTTAAACAACTGTGCAACATTAGCAATCCTACAGTCCACTGACGCCACACCTGTAGCCAGAGATGATTGGAAAATGATGGTCAGAGCTTCTGCTATTCTCTTGCTTCTTTTAGCAGCCTGGATACATTTCATTTGGGCCTCGTGATTTATCCACTTTCAAGAAAGCTAAACAACTTCATATTTCCTCCATTACTATTTTATCTCTGTGTTTAAGAATGTAAGAAATTTTATGAAGAGGGGAAAGCCTATTGGTATTATGAGCATGCACAATTTTTTTTTAACTGTTCTTGGCCCTCCCTGCTTGAGTTCTAGTTTTATCACTCAATCCCCTTTTTCTCCAGAAACAACACTTGAACAAATTTCTAATTTATTCCTCAATGGTCATCAATGGAAATATATTCCAATAGTTTATTACCTTTTGTGTAAAAATGAATTAATTGTCAAGAATCTCTGGAATAAGTCTGAGTTCAACCATTGTGCTGCAATATGTCCACATGAAAACTGAACCAAGTATTTTATTCTTGTGTACATGTTTGGGGTATCTTCAAATTTTGTTTAAATTGTTAGTGGCTAGGAATTTAGTATATTAGTAATGTTAGCTTGGAGTATACCATCAGACTTGCATTTCTGCTTTTCAGACATCACAAACTCTGGGGAAGGTATTGAGAATGGCGCAGATAGCGGAAAGTGCTGAGAACGAGTGTTTTTTGTGTTGGGAGAGGAGAACAAAACCTTCCATGCAGAATAAAATGAGGACAAAAAAGAATAGAAACAAATGTTTTTTTTATTTGTTCATGGGATGTGGGCGTCACTGGCTAGGCCAGCATTAATTGCTCTTGAGAAGGTCATGGTGAGCTACCTTCTTGAACTGCTGCAGTCCCTGTGATGTAGGTACACCAACAGTGCTGTTAGGACGGGAGTTCCAGGATTTTGACCCAGCGACTGTGAAGGAATGGTGATATTGTTCCAAATCAGGATGGTGTTTGGCTTGGAGGGGGACTTGCAGGCGGTTGTGTTCCCATGCATCTACTGCCCTTGTTGTTCTAGGTGGTAGAGGTCGCGAATTTGGAAGGTGCTGTTGAAGGAGCCTCGGTGAGTTGCTGCAGTGCACCTTTCAGATGGTACATATTGCTGCCACTGTGCATTGGCAGTAAAAGGAGTTAATGTTGAAGGTGGTGGATGGGGTGCCAATCAGGAAGCTTGTTTTGTCCTGGATGGAGTTGAGCTTCCTGAGTGTTGTTGGAGCTGCACCCATCCAGGCAAGTGGAGATTATTCCATCACACTCCTGACTTGTGCCTTGCAGGTGGAGGACAGACTTTGGGAGACGGTGGTGAGTTAGCTGCTGCAGAATTCCTAGCATCTGTCCTGCTCTTGTAGCCACAGTATTTATGTGGCTGATGCATTTCAGTTTCTGGTCAATGGTAACCCACAGGCTGTTGATAGTGGGGGATTCAGCGATCGTAATGCCATTGAACATCAAGGGGAGATGGTTAGATTCTCTCTTGTTTAAATATGTGTTAAATCACTTACCATTGTCATAATAGAAGATATGCTGTCCTGTAGTAAGATGTAGGCAGTATGATTAATGTGCTGTTGAAGCTATGTTAAATTGTAGGAAGCATTTCTGTGTCTTCTTACATCACTAATAATTGGACAGACGAGTAAAAGTAGTTGAAAAAACTTCTTGACATAGAACAATTGCTCTGTTCATACTCCGAGACCTGTAGTCATAAAATCAATATCATCAGGTCCCTTTATCCCTATCAGATGAACATGGCTTCTAAAGTTTTCTTCCTCTTCCTCACCCTCCAGCAGACATCTAGAATCTAATACTTAAACATTTATCATGGAATCATAGACTGGTTACAGCACAGGAAGTCATTCAGCCTGTCGTGTCTGTCCAGCGCTCTGCAAGAGACAATGCAGTACAAAAGTACAGATCAACACTAAAATTAAACAATCTGCTCAGAAATTTTCAATAATTCTAATCTCCATGCTTTCATCATTAGTTGAGTCATTTAGTCGAACCAGGAAAAGAAGGATCAGCACAATAAGAGCAATGAACTGTTTCAGATTTTGTTTTTATTAATTCGTGGGATTTTTTGGGTGTCGCTGGCCAGGCCAGCATTTATTGCCCATCCCTAATTGCCCTTGAGAAGGTGGTAGTGAGATTTCAGTTGGATGTGTTAAAATCTCAACAGATCACACTTGAAACATTGTACACTTCTTTTAATATAAATAACTAATTACTTGTAAGTACACCAAATGAATGCAGATTACAGTACAAAAACCAGAGCTGCACAATGCCACCCACATAGGAACGGGAGCACGCCATTTAGCTGCTCGAGCCATTTCCGTTATTCAATGAGATCGTGGTTGATCTGCAACCTAACTCCATATACCCTCCTTAACCCAAATTCCTTAATACCTTTGGTTAAAAAAATGTTACCACCGTTTTAAAATTAACGATTGATCCAGTATCAATTGCCACTTGCGGAATAGAACGCCAAACCTCTACTGTCCTTTGTGTATAGAAATGTCTCCGCATTTCACTCCTGAAATGTCTGGCTCTAATTTTTAGACTATGCTTCCTAGTCCCTGACTTCCCAACCAGCAGAAATAGAGTAAATTGTAAAAAACTGTTTCCCTTACTATCTTGAAAACATCGATCAAATCACTCCTTAACCACTAAATTCTAGGGAATACAACCCTAGCTTGTTTAATTTCTACTCCTAATTTAACCCTCAGAGATCAGGTGTCATTCTGATAAATCTATGTTGCACTCTGTCCAAGGACAATATATTCTTCCTAAGGTATAGTGCTCAGAACTCTCAGTACTCCAGTTGTGGTCTAACCAGGACTTTGTACAGCTGAAGCATGATTTCTACCCCTTACATTCCCAGCATTCCATGTGCCTTTATGACTATTTTCTGTACCTGTTCATGACACTTTAATGATCTACTTACCTGAGCCCCCAATAATGAGGAAGTAAAGCTTTTAAACAAATGGGAAGATCTGAAGAGTAAAATACGAAACAGTCGATGAGAAAAATTGACAGAAACTAAGTTATATTAAAAACCACAAACTGCACAAAGTATTTTACCTGTGTCATTAAGTGGCTTCCATTCTTTAGGAAAAATTACCTGTTTAAGAAAAGATACATATAAGATAAGAAAAATAAAATGGTGAAATTTCAATTTTTATTTCAAGTCTTAGATATTTTTGCATTCTGATCTGAAAGGAATAATGCTGTTTTAGCATTAGTTTCAGAAATGATTCTGAACAGTGATAAAATCAATCTGCTATTTTCTTTTGCAGGTAGAAAAGAGCTCAGTTCCGTCAACATACACAGAAAATGACCAATCCATGTTAAAATACCTTTATGATTGTGTCTTCTTTGTAGCCAGAAAGCCTGCACATTCTTCACCATCTCTAAATGGCTTTCCACCAATAAACAGTTGAGAAAGGAAATGTTGACTTCTTGAATAAAAGACTATTGAATATAAAACTGGGAAAGAAGAGGAGTTACTCAGAAGGCTGGACAATCTGAATGACTCTGGAGATGCCCATACTCGAATAGTGCCTATTTTTTTAAATCAACTTCAGGAATTCCAAGCTATTTCAGCAGTTCTTTTTTGGACAACCCGAAATGTGCAATGAAATAAAGAATTATCCATATAATTGGCAAAAGAAGCAAAGTGTGAGGAGAAAAAGGGGGAGGGGGGGTGGTGAGAGAATATGATGCCTGGCATTTATTTGCTAACTGCTGCAGTTATCAAGGTGGCGATGTATGCAAAATATTATTGTCTGACTTTTAGCAGCTAGTGCCCTCACAGTTAGCTGCTCATTGCCTTTCAAGCCGATTCATTTCCTCCACTCCATAACTGTCAGTTATTTAATGAGGTGCCACCACCCTATTCACCTTGCCGAGACACAGACATACACACTCTCTCTCTCTTTTCCCTCTCCATCTTGGTACATTGGGTAACTGTTTTGTAGAACCATTTCTCTACATTTTCACATCTTTGAAGTCGGAATGTTAATGAATTCTTATTACAGTTTCAGTAGGTATTGAGCTTGTTGAATATTTTGTGTGAAGTTATTTTAACTAGATACCTTTGCAGTTACAGCTGAAGAAGTTTTCCGCTTTTATGAAAGCTGGAAGAGGGGAAATCACTGCATTTTGAATTCGATTACGGAGATCCATTTAGTGCTGTGATTTAATTGAAACAACTTTGTAACACTGTCAATATACAATGCTCTAAATATGGCATTTGAATTGATGACTGACAGCATGAGTATTCTTTCATGCTGCTAGGCTTTGTAGTTATTGTAATTTAAAGCCCATTAGCTGCCGCCATTCTTGTCAATATGCATATAATTTATATGTCAGTTCAGCATTGTTTTCTGTATAGCATCATTTTAAAAATCTAATGGTAATGAAATGAATGATGTATGTATCAGGTTTGTCTTTGAAAAAAGCAGGGTCTGTTTTAGCATCTGGCTTTGCATCATGCCAAACAAGCATCAATTTGGTAAAACTATTAATCCATACATTCTTAATTCCTCATACTTTTCACTGGATGACATGTACATTAACTCTTCCTCAATTGATGAAATATAACTGTATCAGGCCATGCAAGTCATGTGATTTGATTGCAAGCACCTGATATTCATCTCTGTCCATCATGATGCTGTTTACCAGCTTAAAAATGACAAACAGAATAAACCATCCTCACAATCTTCATATCTATAGAAACAAAGGCTGGAGGGTGTTTCACGAATATAACGTATTTCAGGATTATATTGTTAGCTCAAGCTTTGGTGTTGAACCTTTGATGCGTTTTCACAAATCCCATTACAGTCTGCGTATTATCTGACATTAAGTGTAAAATCTCAACTTGACATACAGATGTTATTTCAAAGTCATGTAGCAGTTTAAAAAAAAAAGTGCCATTTGTAAAATAATCTTTGTTCAAGTTTTAGAGGATAGTTTAATTATTCCCATCTTGTTAAAGGATATGACAAACTAGTCTTCTCATAACTGAACTGTATGATAAGAACAGGTATCAATCACTACTGTGTATTTTCTGATTACTCACATTCTGTGTTGAGTACAGTATAATATAGATTGTTGGTGATTGGCCATTTTTGTGTAGTGTGCAGGAGTTTTCCCAGGAACAATTAAAGATTGTCTTGCATTAGTTAGTACCATGCCTGTAATACAAAACTTTTCATATTGTCAAATGCATGTGGATAATCTGTAGACTGCCTATTTTTGAGGGCATTGTTTTACAGTATATGGCCCTTTAAAAAATCCAGATGCAATAAAACAAAACAACTTTTAAGAAAATATCGATTATAAGGCCTTGACACCCACAGGATTATTCAGAATTTCTATTACTTTACCTGAAATCTACTGGGCATATGAAGACAATTGTAAATGCAAATATATGTATACAAAAACACACTAGAAACAGAGGTCTAAGGTTAAGCACTAGACAAGTACAGGTGCAAAGTAATGTCTTGGTGTGGAATGTTTGCAGTATCAACACCATCAGAGTATACTTTGGCAGTAGTTATAACTAGGTTCCTGATTTTGTAGTTTGCTATTGCAACTAGGGTTCCTGAAGCTTAAAAATTCTGAAGCAAAACAGCATTATTAGGAAGTTATTTTTATGACTTTCAAAACTGTAGTTCAAAGAAATCAACATAACTGTTGATTTGCCAAAGAGTTCCAAAATGTTTTGGGAGAATTTTGTCATTTTTCTGTGGGAAGTAATCCTAAAATTGGATTTAAAACAGTTGGTCATTACCTCTAGTTCTCCCACACTAGAAAAAAGTACAAACCTTGTTGAAGATTTCTTTCACAATCTGCCTGTCTTCTATTTAGTTAATTTGAAACGTGATTAATACTATCATTAGGTTGGCTATTAGAACAGTTGTGTTAACCTGTATAATATCAGTCACTAAAAAAGCATTTATTCAGATTTTCTTTTCTGCCTCACCTCTTAGGAACATTTCTACCTTGCTGTAAGGTGAGGCATATTTCTCTTCTAGTGGGACTGGGGTCCACATAATAGACTGCTTCCTTTAGTCTTACTTTTATTTCAGTCCAAACGACCAAACCCAAGTCTAGTCACAGATTGCAGTTGCCTCCTTTTATTAGTTTCCTCCCTTTATTTTCCTCTAGAATCTCCCACATTCTTCCCCTAGGTAAGATGAGCAGCTGGGATATGTTGCTGAAAGGTGTGTTCAAAGTGGCACAACCTGATTGTACCTCCACATATCCTCATAGAGGAACAGTAAAGATAGCTAATTTAGTGTGCGGAATTGCACACACAAGTATGTTTTCTATCATTTATAGTTTGCCAGAGCTTCCAGTACTTTCACAGGCTTTAAATGGTATTTTATCTCAACTTTGGTTACTTTTCGGTGCTAGCAGCAACAGAAAAAATTGTCCCATGTGTGTATTTTTGCCCTAGCTTTGCATTGCCTCAAATAGCTGTTTCCATGATGTTGCAGTGCAGAATGTTTAATTAGGCCACTAATAACTACTTTCTTAGTATGTTGAACCTCACCATAATATAACAATGCACCACACGTATACTGCATAGTCCTTCAGGCACACGGATATTTTAAATTTTGGACTTGAGGTTGAATCTGAATGTTGCTTTTATATGTTAATTGCTGAATTTTAAAAAAGTTTAATTTAGTTAAAACTAACCGAATTGCAGCCATTCCATTCACAAAGGTTATGAAATGTTATTCTTTAAACAACAAAAAAGCATTGCAAACAAAATGATGAACTAATTTTGTCTGCAGAGTCTTGTATTTACGAAGGTGTTTTGCAAAATTTTTATGAAATTTCAAAAATAGCATTATTTTTGTTTGATGCAGAACTTTGATGGCTATGCACCTTCTCCAAACAAAGAAGTTTGCCAAATTCTTTTCATGAAGATGGTGCCTATCTAAACTTAAATATAGGTTTGTACCAGGAAATGGGTTAAAACATCCCTTCTTTCCCCTCCCACAGGGGCTCGCTATTAGTCTGGATTGCATTGCTCCAAAACAAGTGAACAAATCTAGAAACAATTTAATAAATAAATTTGGCTTCAAATGAAATTGCATTATAGTTATGGCCAATGCATTTTTTGTTTAATTGCATTTTCCAGGCACAACTGCAATAGAAAAGTAAAAATTTACATGGGAATTGCAAAATAAACTGCAGTGGGTTGGCATTTCCATTAACCTCTATTTAAGCAAATGCAATTCAAGGCATGTTCTTTGGATTGGCTTCACCTCTCAGCACTATTACTTACCTCTATTGATGCCTTTTAAACAATGCCTTTGGAGATGGCTTTTCGTTTAACTTTTATACCTACTGTCACATTTCTGTTCAGTTTTATTTAAACAAATACTGTAATGGTTTGAAAATGTCCCTGTTTTTAGTAATTTGGAGTAAGAATGGTTAATATTTCTGCCAATTACAACTCACTAATTAGTGTGCCTCACCTGTATGATAGAATTGTACTAAAACAGTCAAGTATACAGAGCTATGATCAAATAGCAATGCGTACCTGATAAAAACAGAAAATGCTGGATATGCTCAGCAGGTCTGGCAGCATCTGTGGAGAGAGAAAAAGTTAACATTTTGGGTCTGTGACCTTTCATCAGAACAATCCATATATAGTTGTGTACAGGATTAGAAAACGTAGTACATGTTGGCCAATTTAAGAATTTGCCTAGTTGCTTTATCTTTGCTTAATCTGCCTGCGTTCTAATTCTTCATATAGTACACATAAATGCACATTACTGTTTAAAGAATGCATACCAATGTTGCTGAGATCTTAGAACCCTTTCCGGCATTTGCAGTGCCCTATATTTAACAAGCAGTTTCTTAAAAAGTTATATAGCAGTTGAAGCAAATGGCCAGAACCTTGAACTTCAGAATATCAATCCTATTTCATGTCAGATTTTTACTTCCACCAATTTTTGAAAATTTTATTCTGAAATTAATAAACTAATTAACTACAATTGAAAATCCTAATAGATGTAGTAATTTGGGGAATAGAAAATATGGTTTACCTTTTTGTTACTACAAGTAGCATTTACATCATTTTTGGCATTACAGTCGTCTACACTATGCCAGTATACTATTAGATAATTAAACCTATGATGATCATATTTGTTTTATCACTACAGTAACCATAAAACATAGATGCACAGAAAATAGATTATGAAGACCATAACATCCTTTTACTTGATTAATGTGTTTCCAGGAAGAGATGAAAATAATGTTTCATATCACAACTATATTGTTGTCAAACACTGGTACTATAAAAGAAGTACGTTGTGATGGCTCTGTTCAGCAACATGTACAGACATTGCACCTGCCTCTTGATGGCTTCCTATTATTCACAGATACCTGTTTTCTTTTCCCACTATAGTCACTATTCAAAGGCAGTATTTTGGACCAATATTTGAAAATAAACAGCACAATGCAGATGCCCATTGGAGTAACTCCATTTCTGTAACACAGTTTTATCAAATGAATATAATAAAGAATTCCAATAAAATATTTTATTAATACCTGGCTGTAGTTGTTCCCTCCTTTGTACTGTTGTTATGATCTCAGTGAGATTGTTAATGTTAAAATGAGATATGAACTCCCAGACCAATTTAAAAATTACACAAGAATTCATGTTTTAGGACTTTTATTATAACTAAAATAAAATCCCCATTAACTAAGTAGTACTTTGTAAGTAGCTGATACCCTAAATGACAAAGGTATTTTCTTATTAAATGCCCGAAAACCCCTCACCACGCGACAATGTTACACAGTCCTTTTTGATGGTAAAATCCTTTGTGTTTAAAAGTCCCAAACTCCTTCCAGTAGCAATGGGAAATTAATGTCCGCTTTGCTCACTTCTCCAAGCACTTCTGTCCTGCACGTTCATGAATAAGGCAATTCCTGCTGGCCTTCTACTCCCACACTTCAACTTTCAAAATAGATTCAAATCTTCACAGCGTTTTGCTATATCAGGCTTCTGAGAGCAGGTGTTCCCCTCCACCGAGGCTGCAACCACTTGTTGTCTTCCTCGCTGCCTGTTCTGAGGCTGCAGCCGCTGGGTTCCCTTCTTACAGCCTGTCTGCCTTCAGAAAATCTGTGACATTTATTTGGACTCAAAAGTCAATAGTTTATTCTCCTGTTCCAATATGTAAAGACCAGAAGCCTGGTTTCACAGTCACCTGACTCTTCTATTGTTCCCGGGTGTTAATAGTTGTTGGCACATTTGCATCTTCAGAATCACTGATGCCCTTGTTTATGACCCGAAAGTCTGGGAGGGCAAAACCCATTGTTCTTCAGGTGTTACCCCTGCAGTGTCTTTTTTTTTCAAAAAAAGTCTTTGATCTGTCTTGTCCTTTAGCAGAGTGGATGTGAGGTCACCTGGCCTCCCAGACTCCATCTTAAACTTTTAAAAATCACAATTTTTAAAACATAATCATGTTAAGTCCAGTGTTCATAACACTGTACACAATTGATTTAAGTATAAAGTATTTTCATGATTATAATTTTCTTATTTGTCCAATCTTCACAATGAATACGAGCTTTCATCTTCCTGCAAGGGAAACTATCATATGGACTTGGGCCACAAAGTTGTGCTCCATAGTTTTTCAATGTTACAAGTGCTGTTTGGTCTCCAAAATGGTAACTTGTGCCACATGCACACACTGCCAGTGCTAGTCATACTGGATCCCAGTTTGGTGAGGGCATTAGTTCATATGCAGGGAGTGTCAATTTGAAGCATGAAGAATAGGCAGATTGTGACATCAATCAGTGTGTAATGCTGATTTGACTTGTTACAGTCAAGTGAGGAGGGGTTGAAGGGCTTCCCTGTTATCCCTCTCCTTTGACTACAGTTTGACTACAACAGATTTAATTCTTTCTTAAAGTGGATCTACTGGCCAATTCAAGAGGTGTTTGATTACTTACTTGCTCTGATCATAACAAGAACCAATTATATAAGTTTTCTTGAGTTAACAAAGAGGTTAACTTTATTGTACCTAAACCGAACTAATAAAAATAATAAACAACGCACCAACTTCACTCACTCACACAATTGAGATTTATGCATACAAATATGTTACAGAGTGGGGAACAGTAGATTGATTGAGTTAGAGGCCATAAAAAAGGTATACAGTCTATGGAGTTTGGTGATATGGCTTGCTTCTAGCTGAATTCAGTGGCCCTGAGGCATTTAGTTTGAAGAGGTAGATGACTGGTTCAGTGGGTCTCTTGGAGAAAGTGATGTGGATGATTTCCCCCAACGGGGTTTCTGATTGTAGCTGGAGTATGCAGAGGTGGTCAGTTAACAGGCAGGATTTGAAAGCTTTCAAGCTGGAATGGAGAGAGAGAGTGAGGTACCCCCACTTGGGTCTGCACATGTCACAGTCCAGTTGCTTTTCCTGTCTGCTGCAGAAAGACACAAACTTAAAACTACAGATGGGGAGGGGCTTGTTATATGACAGTTACTCAGTCATTTAAACATAGCGGTTGACAGTATTTCTTTCTTGCTAAAAGGAACAGGTAGTTCCTTTAAATTTCCTTGGTCTTGGTCGTTGCTGGAGCATAAGCAGACATTTGTCTTCCATCTCACAAGCATTGCAGTATAGGTACAGTGTTGCAAATTAGATAGCCATCTTAAGCTGCCAGCAAAGTCATCCTTTTAGCAGGTATTTTAAAAATGTCTTTTTAAAAATATATAAATTCAGATCTCCAGTCAGTGGATTCAAGAAAATTATCATTCAAAAGAGCACATTGGTGTAACTGACTGCAGCACTGTCAATTTGGAGCTCAATGCCCCAGCTAACACTTGCTCTTAACCTTGCACAGTCAAATATGTGTTCAGCAGCAGAAAGGCCCCCATCAGCTATTTAGAGGTATCATCAACTAATTATAGTTTAGTTGCTGATTTTTGGTTGGCTCTTGCTGTAATTGTAGAAGTTTGGTGGTTCCCAGAGATGTTTAAACTTGCTGAGGTCTACAGGGAGTGATGTGACACATGCTGAAGGACTTTGTCCTGACTTCAAGGATTCTGCAAGCACCACTTGCTCCCTGACATGGGTGAGTAGTATGCATCTGCTCTGAATTGCAACAAGACAAGGACAATGAGTGTAGGTGACATATATCAAGAGGGAAGAGGAGGACTAGAAGGATACTGGGCAGGCCATATCCACCCAGAGTGTTGAGGGAGCAATTCTCCTACCTCAAGCTCAGTGAGGAACAGTGTGTCAGATGTCACTGCTTCACTAAGATTGTCCTCATTGAAATATGCGATTTGCAGCAGCCACAACTGCAGCCTCAGAGCAGGGCAAGGACAGCATTATCATTGAATGTGAAGGTGACCTTGGCCATGAGTTTTTATGTATCTGGCTCCTTCCACGCTAAAGCAGGCAATATTTGCAACATCTTCCAGTTTGCCGCCCGCTGTTGCAGAAGGGAAGTCACTGAGGCTGTATATTCCAAGAAAGCTGAATAAATTCTCTCTTGGCAGATAAAAGACAGAGCGAGCAGACAGCTTCACTAGGATTGCAGGCTTCCCCTTGGTGCAGGATGCCATTGACTGCACTCAAGTCACTTTGCGTGTTTTGCATGTCAACTCTGAGATGTACAGCAATCGAAAGGAATTCAACTCCCTCAACTTTCAGCTGATGTGCGACATTATGCAGCATATCATTCAAGTCAATGCCCAGAAACCTGGCAGCAACTATGATGCCTTCATTCTGCAGCAGCCTGCTGAGTTGTGATAATCAGAGAGTGGCTATTGTGTGATAAATGCCATCCTTTGACAATATGGCTCATGACTCCAGTATGCATCCCGCATCTATGTTGGTAGCATGCATATAACAAAAACCATGCTGCCACACAAAATGTGAATTGAGCAGACCATAATGGCGTTTAAACAACACCACTGCTGCCTATACCGCTGTAGAGGTACCCTGCCGTACTTGCTGGAGCGCATGTCAAGATTCATGGTGGTCTGCTGCATACTGCACAAGCTTACCATCATGAGGGCACAGCTCTTGCCACTAGCTGTGTAGAGACCAGCTGAGGAGAAAGGTGAAGGAAGGATGCAACCAGCACAGCCCTTTCCTGGCTGGGCTATTAGTGATCAAATCATCCGACTGCAATATCAAACGCAACCCCAAGTGCCCATTCACCAACAGTCTCCCACCTTGCCTTCCCTCTGTTATGGCCACAATGCAAAAATATAAGCCACCACAAGATAAATTCCAAACCAAATTTATAAATCAAACCATGCTATATTGCATACAAATGTCTGATAATCTCCTTTGTGCATTCCTTTAATGTCTGTTTTCCTCACGCCTTTGCCTGTCCTAGTGTTCCTACACAGCAAGTGGCTGCAGCATGGCTGGTGGGAGACTTCTGACTTTTAGTGGGGGAGACTTCAGTGGCCTTGCAGGGCAACCGCGAGTAGATCTAGGCCGAGATGGCCTGGCTTTGGACTCACCATCTCAGTATGGACAGCAATCATCTGGGTTGACTTGTTGACAGGCAGCAGCAAGGAGATTGGCAGTGATGGAAGGACAAATGCCATCATCCTGAGAGAGAGCAGCATGTTTGTGCTCCACAGAGCCACTTCCACTTTCCCAGGGTATCACCTGAGCAATTCTAGTAATCTGTTAGAGGGCAGATTGCTGAACTGCTGTGACACCCTGCAAGCCCCTTTGAATACTAATCCATAACCATATGTGCAGCTATAATGGAAGCAGTCTGAGCTTGCGTGAGAGCAGTTACAACTTGTGTGACAGCAAGCTGACCTCGCATAAGAGCAGTCTGGGCTTGTGTGGCAACAAGCTGAGCTTGCATGACTTCAGTCTGAGCTTCCACTGCAGCCCCCAGATGATGGGTGACTTCTACTTGTGCCGCAATGGAACCCGAGACATTGACCATCAGATGCTGCATTATAGTTGGCTGTGCAAGTGTTGTCATGGAGTTGGCCATGATTTCCAAGCTGGAAAGGATGGGATCCAAGTTCTGCGCAAAGCCCTGTGCCAAGTTGGTGCCAGACTCCTCAATGCCTCTCCAAGCACATTGATATTGACCACAGGATTTCTGATAAGCCTGCCAATGCACCAAGCATTTCATTGTGCACACCCATCAGCTTTCTTCTCTAGGCTGCCCCTTCGAAGACCTCATCTGAGTCCTCTGCAGCAGAACTCATGTGCGACCTCATTGTCTAGTGAACTGGCACTTTTACTACCCTTGACTTCAGACTGGGCTGCAGGCCATTGTGTCTCACCATGTACAAATTCCACCTCTAAGCTATCCTCGGAAGTACATGCAGTGTCAGTATCTGAGCTGGTGGCTGCTGCATGTGAGAGACGTGACAGTGTTTCTTCTTCATCATTGTCTTCCTGCCCTTCCACCTCTTGCTCTTCTATTACTGCCTGGCTAGGTTGCAGTAGTTGGATATCTAAAAGGAAAAAGGCTCAAGGGTAGAGTTGTGGTGAGGGGAGATTGTGGGGGGGGTGGTGGTGGGTGTTGTGGGGGAAAGCTAGAATTACATGCTTTCGCCATCAGTAATTTGTAAATCAGAAGAGATTGTGGGATGAGGGGGAAGTGGGATTTGAGAAGGAGGATTGGATCTGAGGATACCATGATCTTAGATGGTTTCAGCCCTGCCTCTTGCCCCGGGCTCAATCGTGGCTGATCCAATGTTGGCAACCACTATCTCGATCAGACATGAAACTGTGTCTGTCCTGTGCCAGTTCGTTGCCACTGCCTCTGGTATGTGCCATCTTGTCATGCAAGAGAGAGGGAAATGTGTCAGTAAATCTGGTGCAATGTGTTTGGGTGATGTGGGTGTCATGGTGAATAACTGGCAGAGTGTGCAAACTGCAAGATGTGAGTGTGAATCTAGCAGCAGTGCTAAGAGTGTGAGGGTGGGTTGAAGCTATGAATGTTAGGTATGAGTTGTGATTGATGGAGGTAATTGGTAGATGAGTAATGGGAGTGTGATGAATTGAGCAGTGCATGAGGCTAAAGATGCAGCCGGTGGGGTGAAGTCATTGAACTTCTTGCAGCTCTGCATCCAGGTCCTCAGGGTTAGACTCCTGGCATTAGCTGCCACAGCTATCTGGTCCCACTGCCTTTGCAATGTTGGACTGGCCCACCTCCTGCACCAAGGCGTCCAGTGCAGCGTCAGAAAATCTTGGAGCCTGCTCTGTGCCATGTTGAACCATTGTTCTGTCTTTCCCAGGTCAGAATCAGTTGTAGAATTACTTACAGCACCTGCTGCAGCCACAATGCACCTCCCCCTTAAGAAGTGCAGGCTAGCTCTAAGTAGTGCAGGATAGCTTTAACTTCTGCTGGCCTCTCTTGGTTTTACGTCCCTTGCTCAGGCAGGCAACCACTCACCAGCATGCTTGGCGCAGGTTGCACTCTACAATCATTTAAATTAGCAGACCTCACAATGTTTGCTTGCTGCCTATTTTGTAAGCAATGGCTGATCCCTGTGTCTGTTTTCACGCCCTGCCCAATTCTGCCGCCTGTTTCTCTTTTAAAAAATGTACACCCAGGATACTAGGTGGGCTTTCTGCATCTCTACTGCATGAGTTGAGGTTAATGGGAAACTTCAGGGGAGATGTAAAACAGGTTGACAATTCATTATTACCTGTTTCACACTATTGTACAATGACAAAATCCACCCAAGAGCATGAGCAACAGCTGCAATAGACATTCAGAGTACTGGAGGCAAAAACCCTGGAATCATTTAACAATTATATACCGTTATGAATGCTGGACTCTGAGGTATTTTATGTTTTTAAAAACTGGGATCTAAATGCATTGTAAAATGGACGGTCAAAGGAAACATGTGACCCCATACAAAATCTGCCCAGAGACAAGCCAGGGGTCCTGGTTACCATGAGAACAAGGAACCCAGATCAAAGACCCTTTTGAATGCAGGGTGCAAGATTGGAACACCTAAAGGTTAATGGGTTTCAGTCTCCCAGACTCTCAGATTGTAAACAGGGAGCCAGGACCTCTAAAATGCAGATTTGCGTTGCAATTTTTAACACCTGGAAACAAAGGAAGACCCATGTGGTTTTGTTCGGGTCAGACTTATGGTCTCTGAGAATTGTAAAAGACAAATGATCATTGACTTTTGATCTGGATAAATTTGAGAGGCTTTCCTAGGAGCTGAAAGAAAGAAACAAAGACCAGCAGTCAGCTGTGCAGCCTACAAAGAGCGAGGGAGAGACAAGTGGGCTGTTTTTAGGGAGACAGCTGCTTTTAGATCATCAGTGCAGCAAAAAGCAGCTAATATTTGAGCCCTGTTCAAAGGCTCGAGGTTTGTGGAGGAGAAAAGACCAATGGGGTTATGAGAGAGTGCATGAGCTGAAACCCCTGATGCTGCATTTCTCCTGGAAAGCCTGCCAGATTAATTCTTGATGCTGCCTGAAAAGAATTGCTCCAGAAAGATCCCAGTGGCAACCATCGACATACATTTGGGATGCCAGAATAAAGGGACATATGATATCATTCCATATCCTCTCCTTTTCCTTCAAGAGTTAATAAGTATTTGGCTGAAGTATTCTTTTTGTCTTTTTTGTAAAAAGATCTCTGCAGAGAAAATCTCTTTATTTTTCCTTTAACCGATGTGTGTGTGTGTGTGTGTGTGTGTGTGTGTGTGTGTGTGTGTGTGTGTGTGTGTTGGGTATTTGGAAGGGAATATATTGTCATGAAGACCCCCAACTGCCAAGAATGAGGCATATTAATTTTATCATATGAGCATCAATTTTAAACTGTTGCTGGAGTGAAGAGATGACTTGTTTGAAGAGACCAGCAGTGGCGGGAAGAACATTTGCATACTAAGAGACAGTGCTTTGGAGAGCCAAAGGAATTGCTCACTGATTCAATTAGCAGAGATTGGTCTGGGCACTACACTACCACCGCCCCCCACCCCTCCACCCACCACCCCCACCCGACCTCTCCACCCCACAGAGAGCTTTGGAATCCAGAAATGCAAGATTTTGTTGAAAAAACTTAGTCACATGACTAACCAGCTGGCCAACTTGAAGTTTTAAATTGTGTTCACAGGACAGTTTGGGCAGATGGCAGAGTGTAACTGAACCTGGAACAAGACAGCCTCTCTCCTGGCTGGCTCTGTCTCACTTTCTCACAAGCCTCTGGACCCATTGAAGACACGTAAACCTCAAGGGAGAAAAAGACTCCTACATCGAAACAAGTTAAAGCGTGCACTGGGCCCCAGCAAACGGCAAGACTTACCGGCAACCAAAAACTCAACATCAAACTCAAAGGACTGTGACTACAATCCATCTATTGCCTCAAACTTTTCCCCTTTATTCTTTTCTACTTTTTCTGTCTCTATCTGGTGTGTGTTTATCGCATATGCATGCTGGCGTGGTCACGTTGCGTATTCGTAGTCGTTAACTGAATTAGAGTTTAAAATTCATAAACTTCCACCTTTCTTGTTTAAATCTAAGAAAACCTGTCTGATTGATTTCTGTGCCTTTCAATTGGAAAGCGGTGAACAAAGATTCACTGAGGGGGAGCTAAAACACGGTGTTTTTAAAATTAAACCCTGTTACGGTTAAACCAAGCAAAGACTAAAAGGGAACCCCTAGATCCCTGTCTCACCTGGTTGTAACTATATATATATCCTGAAATAAAAATAGCGTATTTATTTGATATCTGGGTAAACACTTAAATAGGTGTTGTGACCTGTGGAGAAGTGGAACCAAAGAAAGACTGTACACTCCTCCCGCCTCGGTCATAACAAGTGGCTGAAGTCAGGATATAGATGATCAGTGTGCATATGAAAATAGCGATGATCTTGGTGATGAGTATGTTATGAAGTTTAAAACTGAGGTCTTGAACTGAACTGGAAGTCAAGGCTTTCAAAGGTCTAATTAGGTCTAAATCAGTGTAGGAATCAGTGGCAAGTCACTGGAGTATATGGTGAGGACTGAAGACAATGGCTTCAGCCTTTCTGATGTTAAATTGGAGAAAATTCTTGTTCAGCCATAATCTGATGCCGACATGCAGCCCATGGAAGTATTGTGGGATTGAGAGAGTTGGTGACAAGGTAGAACGGGGTGTCATCAGCTCTAATTGAGAAAGCTAAATCTGTGCCCGCAAATGGTATTGCTGAAGGGTAGTACAAAGGTGAAGAAGAGGATGAAACCAAGGATAGAGCCTTGGGAAATCTGGAGGTGACTGTGTGGAAATGGGAAAAGAAGCCATTGCTAGAGATGTGCTGGATATGCGCTTAAATTATGCAGTCCAAAAAAGATAGTGGAAAAATCAGGAAGGAACTGAATCAACATGTTAATATGTATCAGGAATCAGTTTTCAAAAATGACTTTGCTGTCTCTCAAGTCGGAAACCAGCTATGCAAAGGAATTGTTAGTCAGGAAATAATCAGAAAATAGGATTGTCAGCAAATATGATGGGTAGAAACAACAACCTTTATTTATATAGTACCTTTACATAGTAAAACCTTCCAAGTGCTTCACAAGAGTGTTGTCAAACAAAATTTGACTGAGCCAAAAAAGGAGGTATTAGGACAGATGACCAAGAGCTTGGTCAAAGAAATAGGTTTTAAGGTGCCTCTTAAAGGAGGAGAGAGAAGTGGAAAACTTTAGAAGGGGAATTTCAGAGCTTAGGGTCTCAGCAGTCAAAGGCACAGCTGCCAGTGGTGGGGCAATGAAAATTGGGGATGCAAAAGAATCCAGAATTAGAGCAGTGCATAGATCCCGAAGGGTCTAAAGGAGGTGTAAATGGGAAGCAGAATCATCACTAACAGTTGCCATCTAAAAATGAGGGCAGAGATTACGACCTGAAATTATTGAACTCAGTATTGAATTGGAAAGCTGTAAACTGCCAAGTTGAAACATGAGGTACTGTTCCTTGAGCTTACACTGACCTTTATTGGAACAGTGTAAGAGGCCAAGGACAGAAAGGTCAGAGAGGATGAGGTGCAGAGAATTAAAATGACAGGTGACTGGAAGCTCAGGGTCACGCATGCAGCCATCACCTAATCTGCTTTTGATCTCTCCAATGTAAAGGAGACTGCATCGTGAGTGGCAAATACAGTATAATGAATTGAAAGAAGTATAAGTAAATCTCTGCTTAACCTGGAAGGATTGTTTGGGGTCTTGGACAGTGAGAAGGGAGGATATGAAAGGGCAGATGAGTGTTGTATCTCCTGTGCATGCATGGGAATGTGACATTGGAGAGGAAGGGGTTGTTGAGGGTGACTGAGGAGTGGACCAGTGCATTATGGAGGGAATGATCCCTTCGAAATGCTGAAAGGTGAGGGGAGAGAAAGATGTATTTGGTGGTGGCATCACACTGGACATGGCGGACGATGATCTATGGAATGTGGAGGCTAGTTGCGGGGAGGATGAGGGCAAGGGGATCCCTATTGTGTTTCAGGGGGTTGGTTGGGGGAGGGGGAGGTGCAGTGGGGTCAGGGCAAGGGGAGAGAAGGGGTAAGAGTAGAATTGTGGGAAATGAAGCAGTCATGGATGAGGGCCCTATCAACCACAGTGGCGGGAATTCCTCAGTTGAGGATAATGGACAACATATCAGGAGCTCTAGTATAGAAGGTGGGATTAGACTAGATTAAAACTCATGGGATCCAAGGAAAAGTGCCAAGTTGGATCTGAAATTGGCTCTGTGGCAGGAAGCAAAGGCTTATGGTGGATGGGTATTTAGGGACTAAATGACTGTTTCCATTGGGGTTCTGCAGCGCTCATTACTGGTTCTCTTGCTGTTCGTGGGATATATCAATGATTTAGACTTAAATGTAGGGGACATGATAATGAAGTTCTCAGATGATACGAATGCATTTGGGGAGGATAAAAAAGGCAAGGGAATACACAATAAATGATAGAATTCTGGAAGTGTAGAGAAACAGAGGGCCTTGGAGAGTATGCCTGCAGAACCCTGAAGGTAGCAGGACAGGTAGATAAGGTGGTTAAGAAGGCATACGGGATACTTTCCTTTAGTGGCTGAGGCCTAGAGTATAAGAGCAGGAAGGGTATGAGTGAACTGTATAAAACATTAGTTAGACTGCAGCTACTGTACAGTTCTGGTTACCGCATTACAGGAAGGATGTGATCACACTAGGAAGGTACAGAAGACATTTATGAGGATATTGCCAAAATGGAGAATTTTAGCTGTGAGGAAAAGTCAGATACGCTGGGCTTGTTTTCTTTGGGATAGAAGAGGCTGAGGGGAGATTTAACTGAGGTTTATAAAATTATGAGGGGCCTAGATAGAGTGGAAAGGAAGGGCCTATTTCCGTTAGCAGAGAGACCAATAACCAAGGTCATAGATTTAAAGTAATTGGTGGAAGGATTAAAGGGGAGTTGAGGAGAAATCTTTTCAGCCAGAGTGTGGTGGGGTCTGGAACTCACTGCCTGAAAGGATGGTAGAGGCAGAAACCCTCATTACATTGGATATGCACTTGAGGTGCCATAACCTGCAGGACTACAGATCAAGAGCTGGAAAGTGGGGTTAGACTGGATATCTCTTTTACAGCCAGCATGGATATGAGGGCCAAATGGCCTCCTTATGTGGCGTAAATCTTTCCATGTTTCTGTGTTTCTATGTTGTATTGTCTATTGTTGTATATTAGATGAAGATGGAGAAACTGGGGGAATGGAATAGATTCCTTACAGGAAGCTGGGTGTGAGGAAGGGTGTTCAGTAGTCAAGGTAGTTGCGGGAGTCAATGGGCTGATAGTGAATATTGATTGATAGGCTATCCCCAGAAATGGAGACAGAGAAGTCGAGGAAGGGAAGGAAAGAGTCAGAGATAGACCTAGTGGTGGTGAGGGAAGGGAGCAAATTGGAAACAATTGGATGAAATTTCAGGACGAGAGCAAGAAATGGCACCAATACAGTCATCAATGTACTGAGAAAAAAGGTAAGGGAGGGACCTGAGTAGGACTGGAACAAGGAATGTTCCAGATATCCTATGAAAAGGCAGGCATAGCCAGGACCAATAGCAATGTATTTTATTTGGAGAAAGTGAGTGGAGTTAAAGGAGAAGTTATTCCATGTGAGAACAAGTTCAGCCAGGTGGAGGAGGGTGGTGGTGGATGAAAATCTCAGCGTAAGCTCGAGGGACAGTTCTTCATCTTTTGCCGAGGCACTTTACAGCCTTCTGGAATCAATGTTGAGTTCAACAATTTTAGATCAAATCCCTCCCCCCATTTTGTTGGATAGCAACTGCTGGTGTTGAGACTGCCTTCTCATTTACACTTCCTCTATCTTTTGTTTCTTTACTTGTCCCATTACCATCTCTTTTTGCCTTTCACTTTTTGTCACATAATCTCTCCTGCCTTCCACCCTATCACAGACCTTCCCTACTGTTCTTTCCTCCACCCACCCCCTTTCCCTGTGATATCTCTAAGCACTCCCAGTTCTGACAAAAGGTCATTGATCTGAAACGTTAACTCTGTTTCTCTCTCCACAGATGCTGCCAGACCCGCTGAGTATTCCAGCATTTTCTGTTTTTATTTCAGATTTCAAGCTTTCCCCCTATTTTGTTTTCTTTTCAAATTTGGGTCAGAGTATGATTACCGTAGAACCTGTTTCTATTTTCAATCAGGTGTGCAAACTGAAGATTTGAAATTTGAAAATGATTGCAAATAATAAGTAATTGCTGCATTTTAAAATGCTCAATGTGTTAACTCTTTGCTGGAGTATTGTTTTATGGGCTCCAGCTGCCTGCCACTACTTCCCTTAAAATGACCCCTGATAACGAGTGTCACAGATTAATCACCCTCAGGAAGGATCATCGCTGAGTCCAGCACTGACCTGCCTGCACAGCATGTGCCATTCTAGTGGGGAGTATTGGCTTTCAACAAGGAAGTAGAATCATGGTCAACACCCAGGAGCATAGGGCACCTCCTGCTGAGGTCAACGAACTTAATGCAGATAGTCGGTTTACCTGGACTAAAGAACTCAGTTTTATTGAATAAGTGTAAACCACTGAAGGTGCTTCCTATTGAATGTTGCTTTAAATTAATCATTTTAGGAGATACTGGGTTTGCCCAGTGCCTTCAAACAAAAGATCCAAAGAAAGTGTCTCCTTTTGAGAACCCACATCATAAAACGACAAAGGAAACTTAACCATTTAAATAGTAATGTTATCACCAACCCCCTGCCCTCCCGCCCCACCCCTCCACAACCCAACCCCCAGATTCAAATGCACACTCCAGTCCCTGTGGTGCCCACCAGTTATGGAAGTCTTTAATAAAAGCAAAATACTGCAGATGCTGGAAATCTGAAATAAAAACAAGAAATGCTGGAAATACTGAGCAGGTCTGGCAGCATCTGTAGAGTCAGAAGCAGAGATAACGTTGCAGGTCAGTGACCCTTTATCAGAAAGGTTCTGATGAAAGGTCACTGACCTGCAACGTTAACTCTGCTTCTCTCTCCACAGATGCTGCCAGACCTGCTGAGTATTTCCAGCATTTCTTGTTTTTATTTATGGAAGTCTTTAAGCTTGCTCCTTCTCCAGGGCCATGGAAGAGAGGCAGCCAGCCAGAGTGAACACCCCATGGGCTGCATCCAACCTGGACCTGTGGCTAGCCACCTCCCCATTGTCTGCTGTTAAGTCACTTCAAATATTTACGTTTCCGTTTTCCTGCAATTGGAGCCTCCAGTCTCTGGAGGGCAGTACGATTTTTTTTGTCTTTTGTTTGGGACGAGCAAGCCGTCTTGTGAAAACTTTGGGTGGTGGGTCACAGCAGAAGGAGGCGGATTTGAATGGAACGGGCAGCTTGGAGTGGCTGATGTCGAAGAGGAAAGCGGAAGATATTCTATGTTACCGGCCTCAGAAGCGCTTCGTTTCCCTATTTGTAGATTGCAAGAGTGTGAGCCCAGCGCTGAGCCGCGACAGCAGCGTTAAGAGGAAGCTGCAGGCGGGGGAGCCGGAATTGGAACCAGAGCCCGCGTGCAAGAAGCTGGAGAGCGCACGGCGCGGGGCTGAGCCCCGGGACCGGGACCGGAGCGCGAGCGGCGGCTGGGCGCGGGGCGCGCGGGGACTCGGGGCCGGGGAGCCTTGGGCCACGCGCTCCACCGCCTGCAGCACCAACCTGACTGGGACTGCACTGGGGGCTGGGCCGCCACAGGTAAAGCAAGGCAGTCATTAGCTATTGCACAAACCTTTGTAAGCTGCTCATGTCAGGGTCTGTTTTTATAAGTATTTATTTATGGAGGTACACATTGCAAGCATGCACTTCCTACAGCCACAGTTTCAGTCTGCTCCCTTATATACTTTTTTTCGATCCAACCAGAAGGTTTTCAATGAAGAGGAACTAAATGCCCCCTTTCCGCTAATACGCTGTAACTAAAATAATTAAAAGGAAACTTAACCAATCGAATTAAAGTGACGTTTCCAAGGGTGATGATGTACTCCAGTCCCTTCCCAGTGCCCACCAGTCATAGAAGGCTTCAAACATACCGGTGGACACCACGATTTCCCTCTCTAGGGACACCCGGGTGTGGATGTAGCTGCGGAAGAGGCTGGCATTTGGGCCAAACGCCGCCCTATACCACCCACTGCAGAATCTGTTTTTGTTAGCGGGTTGGTGGGAATCACTTTGTTCGGTTATTTCACATTGTAATTGGCTAGTACAGTGCAGTATTATTTTCCTTTTTATTTGCTAGTACAGCTTAAAGGAAGCAGGTTGGTGTTACCAGAGTAATAACCACTTGGGCACTGAAAAGACATAGGCATAACCAGCCCAGTCAACACTGCAGAGTTCTCCTCACTAACATCTGGGGACTTGTACCCAAAACTGGGGGAGTTGTCCTACAGACTAATCAAGCAACAGCCTGACATAGACATACTCACTGAATTGTACCTTACAGCCAATGTTTCAAAATCTCCATCATCATCCCTGGCTATGGCCTGGCCCACTGGCAGGATAGACCCACCAGAGGTGGCAGCACAGTGGTATACAGTCAGGAGGGAGTAGCCCTGAGAGTCCTCAATCTACCTGTCACAGATGCATCTGTCCATGACAGTATTGGTGGGAGTGACGACCCCACAGTCCTTGTGGAGACAAAGTCCCGTCTTCGCACTGAGGATACCCACCATCATGTTGTGTAGCTCTACCATTGCTAAATGGGATAGACTTAGAACAAATGTAGCACAAGAAACACACAAAATAGGAGCAGGAGTAGACCATATGGCCCATCGGCCTGCTCCGCCATTCAAATCTTAGGATTCAACTCCACTTCCACCCCCCCCCCCCCCCCTGCCCCCTTGATTCCCTGAGAGGTCAAAATTGGGCATCCATGAAGCACTTGGGCCATCAGCAGCAGCAGAATTGTATTCAACCACAATCTGTAACCTCATGGCCTGGCATATCCCTCACTCTACCATTACTATCAAGGCAGGAAACCAACCAATGAGGAGTCTAGAAGAGCATGCCAGGAGCAACACCAGGCATACCTAAAAGTGAGGTACCAATCTAGTGAAGCTACAAGACAGGACTACATGCATGCCAAACAGCGGAAGCCGCATGTTATGGACAAAGCTAAGCAATCCTACAACTAATGGATCAGAGTAAAGCTTTGAAGACCTGCCATATCCAGTCATGAATGTTGGTGAGCAATTAAACGAGTAACAGGAGAGGGAGGCTCCATGAGCATCACCATCCTCAATGATCCCAGCACGTGAGTGCAAAAGACAAGGCTGAAGCGTTTGCAACCATCTTTAGCCAGAAGTGTCAAGTGGATGATCCATCTTGGCCTCCACTTGAAGTCTCCACTAGTACAGATGTCAGTGTTCAGCCCATTCGATTCACTCCATGTGATATCAAGGAACAGCTGAGCACACTGGATACACAAAGGCTATGGGCCCCAAGAGCATCCTGGCTCTCGTGTTGAAGACTTGTGCTCCAGAACTAGCCGGACTTCTAGCTAAGCAGTTCCGGTACAGCTACAACACTGGCATCTATCCGACAAAGTATAGTATTGCCCAGGTATGTCTTGACCATAAAAAGCAGACAAAATCCACTTTGCAAAATAATGGAGGGTGTCATCGACTGTGTTACCAAGTGGCACTTCCTTAGGAACAACCTGCTCACCGATGCTCAGTTTGTGTTCCGGAAGGACCATTCTGCTCAGACTTCATTGCAGCCTTAGTCCAAACGGACAAAAGAGCTGAATTCCTGAGATGAGGGAGCGTGACTGCTCTTGACATCTTGGCAGCATTTGAGTGAGTGTAGCATAAAGGAGCCCTAGCAAAACTGAAGTCAATGTGAGTGGGTGAGGAAAACTCTCCATTGGTTGGAGTCGTACCTGGCACAAAGGAAGATGGTTAGGGTTGTTGGAGGCCAATCATCTCAGCCTCAGGTCATTGCTGCAGGAATTCCTCAGGGTAGTGTCCTAGGCCTAACCATCTTAAGCTGCTTCATCAATGACCTTCCCTCCATCATCAGGTCAGAATTGGGGATGTTTGCTGATGATTGCACAATGTTCAGTTCCATTCTCAACTCCTCAGATACCTAAGAAGTCTATGCCTGCATGCAGCAAGATCTGGACAATATTCAAATTTGACAAGTAACAATTAACAGTCGCACCACCAAAATGCTGGGCAATGACTAACTCCAGTAAGAGAGAGCCTACCACTTTCCTTGACATTCATTGGCATTGCCATCACTGAATCCCACACCATCAACATCCTGGGGGGGTGGGGTCAGCATTGACCAGAAACTTAACTGGACCAGCCATGCAAATACTGTGACTACAAGGGCAGGTCAGAGGCTAGTTATTCTGCAGTGAGTAACTCACCTGACTCCCCAAAGCCTGCCCACCATCTACAAGGCACAAGTCATTAGTATGATGGAATACTCTCCATTTGCCTGCATGAGTGCAGCATCAACAATAATCAAACTTGACACCATTCAGGACACAGGATCCCCCTTCTTTAGCACCCTATCCACCACCTTAAACATTCACTCCCTCCACCACTGGCGGACTGTGGCTTCAGTGTGTATAATTTACAAGATACGCTGTAGCATCTTGCCAGAACTTCTTCGACAGCATCTTCCAAATCTGCGACCTCTACCACATATAAGAGCAAGGGCACAGCAGGTGCATAGGAACACCACCATCTGCAAGTTCCCTTCCAAGTCACACACCATCCTGACTTGAAAATATATCGCCGTTCCTTCATTGTTGCTGGGTTAAAATCCTGGAACTCCCCACTTAACAGCACTCTGGGTGTACATACACCACATGGACTGCAGCAGTTCAAGAAGGCTGCTTACCACCACCTCAAGGACAGTTAGGAATGGGCAATAAATGTTGGCCTTGCTGGCGACTCCCACATCCCATGAACAAATAATAAAAATCCATGACTTAGATGAGAGATCAGACTCTAAGATCAAGAAATGGCTGAGAGCACTGGACACAGCAAAGGCTATGGTTCCTGATGACGTCCTGGCTCTTATGCTGAAGATTTGTGCTCTAGAACTTGTCCTAGCCAGATTGTTCCAGTACAGCTCCAACACTGGCATCTACCTGACAATGTGGAAAATTAAAGCAGGACAAATCCAATCCAGGCAGTTACCACTGTCTCAATCTTCAGCGAAGTGATGGAAGAGGTCATCAAAGTGCTATCAAATTATTCAGCAATAACCTGCCCGCAGATGTTTAGTTTGGGTTCTGCCAGGTCACCTCATCAGACTTCATTAATGAGTTGGCCCAAACAGGGATAAAAGTGCTGAATTCTATAGGTGAGGTGAGTGTGCCTGTCCTTGACAGCAAGGCTGCATTTGATTGTGTGTGGCATCAAGGAGCCCTAGAAAAATTGAAGTCGATGGGAATTGGGGAAAACTTCCACTGCCTGGGGTCATACCTAGCACAAAGGTTGTGGTTGTTGGAGGCCAACAGTCTTCAGCTGCTTCATCAATGACCTTACCTCCATTATAAGGTCAGAAGTGGGGATGATTGCACAATATTCAGTTCTATTCATAACTCCTCAGACAATGGGGCAGTCCGTGCTCATGTACAGCAAGACCTAGACAACATTCAGATTTGGACTGATGAGTAGCTAGTGACATTCATGCCAGGCAATGGCCATCTTCAACAAGCGAGAGTCTAACCATCTCCCCTTGACATTCAACAGCAGTGTCATCGCTGAGTCCCCCACCAACATCCTAGGGGTTACCATTAACCAGAAACTTAACTGGACCAGCCATGTAAATAGTGTGGCTACAAGAGCAGAGCTAAGACTGGGAATTCTGTAGCGAGTAACTTGCCTGCTGCCTCGCCAATGCCTGTCCACCACCTCCAAGGCAGAAGTCAGGAGTATGATGGGACACTCCGCACTCTAACACTAAAGAAGCTTGACACCATCCAGCACAAAGCAACCCACTTGATCAGCACCCCATCCACTGCTTTAAACATTTATTCCCTCCACTATGGACGCACTGTGGCAGCAGTGTGTACCATCTACAAGATGCACTGCAGCAACTTGCCAGGGCTGCTTCAACAGAACCTTTTTAAGCCAGGGCCTCTACCATCTAGAAGAACAGGGTCAGCATGCACATAGGAACACCACCACCTGCAAGTTCCCTCCAGCATCTTGACTTGGAAATAAATCGCCATTTCTTACTGTCACTGGGTCGAAATCCTGAAACTCCCTCCGTAACAGCATTATGGGTGTACCTACACCACAAGAACTGCAGCGGTTCAGGAATGCGGCTTACCACCACCACCTCAAGGGCAGTTAGGAATGGGCAATAAATGTTGGTGTCAGCGACATCCGCATCCCTTGAAAGAATTAAAAAAAAAAAAAATCTCCATGGCCATGCCTTCAGCTGCCGAGGCCCTAAACTCTGGAATTCCCTCCTTAAACCTCTCCACCTTTCTTTCCTCCTTTAAAACTGTCCTTAAAATCTACCTCGTTGACCAAGTTTTTCATCATCTGCCCTAATACTTCCTTATGTGGCTCATTGTCAAGTTTTATTTGATAATGCTTCTGTGAAGCAACTTGGGAGGTTTTACTATGTTAAAGGTGCTAGATAAATGCAGCTTGTGGTTATCGTATTTGCAAACGTGCCTTGCTCTTGCATTTGGATGGCTGGTCGTTTGTACTCACTCACTGGGACTTGATGCTGTTTTAAAATAATATTTATATTCCTTCTAGAATGCACCTTGGGATGAAGTATCTTGTCAATACAACTCATTTCAGTTTTGGAGAGTTCCTTTGCCTACTATTGAACTGGCTGAGATTGAGGATTTTGGACAGCCGAAGATAGCTGAAGAAATGAATTGTGAAGATACAGTAGAGGCAGTGGAAATAGAGATGGAGCTGCAGAACTGAGATTATCATCAAAAGTTTAAAAACAAAATTCTGTTGCATATTTTGAAATTAAATAAGACTAGGAGTTATCCCGAAGGAAAGGGGAAGGTGCAGTAGGCATACTCAGTTTTTGTAAAAATGTTGATTCTTGTGAGTGATCTACATTTTCTGAAATATTTTTTCTTATAGTTTGTCTGGGTAGAATATTAAAGTTCCAAAGTCTTTCAAAATAACTGCTGTTCAAGTATGCAGGAAACAGTTTAATAAAATTGTAAATAAATGTGTAAATGTCTGATAGAAGTTGAAATGATCTGAGAAATTTACATACCCTGATTAAGTACTATGCTCCCTGCCCCAGAGGCAATAGATGTCCAATGAATGAGCAGACAGCAGTCTTAGCATGACTTCGGACTGTCAGTAGGATTAGGGTCAAGTTCAATTGTGATCATCGGTATACGACAGCTTCTTCCTACTTAATTGTAGGTTGCAGCTGATAACACTGATGTTAGAATAAATAATATTTACAGTAATGAAGCTAGTCGGCTGTCCCAGGCAACCTTCTTACTCATGAATGTAAACAACAAATGTAAAATATGGAATTTGCATTTTAAAAAGGTTTGCCCCTCTCTTCCCCCCCCCCCCCCCCCCCCCCCACCCCCTCTGAAGGCATTGATCGTGAATGGATATTATTGCTCTAGCGTTGCACTGGCATCCTGCAGTTTCTCATCCAAATGACCAGTCTTCGTGTGAGTTTTGACAGCGTGTTGGTGATATCCTGATGCCAAAGCACCACAGCCAAGGATAAATATGAAACTAGCACGCTCCCTTGATCTAGTCGGGAAGGAACAAACAATTGCCAAAATCATCAGTCTTAACTCTGAGCACCGCAGCTGATTTGAATTCTTTGAGTGCTTTTGAGCTGTCAGTTTATTTGTTGGCAGAAAAATGCTTTTGAAGTGATTTGTGCATGACACAGCAACCTCCAATGCAACTAGGACAGCCTTTACAATCCAAATTTAAATAAAAGGACAAAGAATAGAGTGGCATCAAAAGGGGGAAGGCAACATGAAGAAAGTGTTGCATTTTTTAAAAATGCAAATTTGTACTTTAAGTTTTTAGGGTTAACATACTGCAGTAATAGGTCTGCTGACATTTTCACCTCACGCAATAAAGAATTTGAAATTTCAAATAGAAACCGTAGAGAAGTTACGGCACAGAAAGAAGCCATTCAGCCCAACGTGTCTGTGCTGGCTGAAAAAATTAGCTGCCCAATCTAATCCCACCTTCCAGCACCTGATATTGCATACAGTTCTGGTCACCACGTTACAGGAAGGACAAAATTGCTTTGGAGAGAGGACCGAGGAAATTTACGAGAAAGTTGCCAGGGCTTTAAAATTGCAGCTATGAAGAAAGTTTGGAATAGGCTAAGGTTATTTTCCTCAGAACAGAGGAGGCTGAGGGGTGACTTAATTGAGGTGTACAAAATTATGAGGGGCCTAGATAGAGTAGACAGAAAGGACCTGTTTCCCCTAGTAGAGAGGTCAATTACCAGGGGGCACAGATTTAAGGTGATTGGTAGAAGGATTAGAGGGGACATGAGGAAAAACATTTTCACCCAGAAGGAGGTCATGGTGGAGGCAGAAACTCTCAACTCGTTTAAAAGGTACCTGAATCTGCACCTGAAGTGCTGTAACCTGCAAGGCTACGGACCAGGTGCTAGAAGGTGGGATTAGAATGGGCGGCTAGTTTTTTCAGCTGGTGCAGACACGATGGGCTGAGTGGCCTCTTTCTGTGCTGTAACTTTTCTATAGTTTCTATTTGAGTAGCCATGTTATTTCAAATTCTTTATTTCATGAAGTGAAAATAATAAAACTGGTTTGATACAGGTGGATAGGTGTTTCCCTGAACCTGCTAGTGGTATTGTGATTAAAATACATCAAAATGTATATGGTATTAATTGATGTGCGTTCATTGTTTTGCTCAGTGAACTCAGCAACAACTGTGGGCATGAATGATTTCAAATTACCATCAAATGTATCTGTATCTTTGTGTATGTTGTCTGAAATTAAAGGGGAAAGAAACTATAGGGAGAGTACTTTTTGTTCAAAGTACTTCTCTTACTTTTGCTGATTAATACCTTCTGGTATATTGTTTTAATGTAGTTTCCTTAACTGTGAGCCTGCTCTCTCTGCTAAGCTGAAGTGATGTCACCTGCATTCCATATAGGTCCATAGAAAATATGTATCCTGATTTTGGGGTTCCCAAGAACTACTCTCAAACTTTCGGATTGCAGGAAACTGCTATAGACGACAATGCAGATTAGGCACTGGTTGGAGGCTCCATTGAAACATGCACTGGTCACAGCTCCAGCTGATGTGCATGGAAGAACTTCTCATTGGTGATGTCATTGGAGTGAGTTAGCAGAGGAAATTCTGTCTCAAGGATGTTCATCTGAGTACGAAAATCCAGATAAAAAAAGACATTTTCATGAGGTTCTTATTTTACTAAAAAATATAGCATTTGAACAAAAAAAAATCCATCACTTCCTTTCCCTCTAAATTAAATACTCCAGATCCAAAGCAATCTGGTGATCTTAGATGAAGTGTATTTTGACCATACATGACAGACATACAGCTATTTATTTTGCCAAAGTGTTTAAGAATATTAGTACATATTTAAAGTGGAGAGTTTATATGTCTTATGCATGAATGCATTTAACATCAGTTTGTTTTCAACTTTCAGCTATTGGAGTTAACTAAATTGTCTGATATACAAGCGGTTCAGCCACAAGTTGGACAAATAGAATTCATATTCTAGGAATATTCCTAGTGTTGAGCGTGTTTTTACTTGCTAAAATGTTTCAATTTTCTTCCTTGGTCTCCACTACCTGCTCTCCCCCCGCCACCCCCTGTTCCGGGTTTTTGTACAATAGGGGAGGAGTGATATGGACCTGGATTTCGTGATCATTCTAACTGGCATCTGCAATCCAATTTGTTATTTTTCTACCTGCTTCTGTCAGTGAGTAAACAGTGTTATCCTCATGAGCTAGAGCACTTTGCCTATGCAATCCTGACATCAGCAGGACAAGATTAGTTCACTTTAGTTACATTTTTTTCAATGTTAATTGAATCAATCACTTCCTGGGCAGTAGAATGGGGCAATGCACACCCCATCACTGACATAAAATTGAACAGCCACAGTTATTGCTGCTACTTGCACAGTTAGAGTTATTGCTGGTACTTCTGGTAATTTCCATTTCTGAACAATGTTGTAGCTAACTTGAAATTTTTAGTTGAAGGAAAAGGGTAGAAATATGTGTTGTGCTGAGTGTAAGTATGACGGGGTAAATTTTTGGGGGGAGATGGGAAGTTGCATCCAGTTATGAGCATGTAGCTTTTATTTTCCTTTCATGTGCTGGTGCCTCTGAGCTAGCATTTTTTAATGAACTGCTGATTTGTTATTTCTGTTGTATGTGGTATGTGCCATTGGCAGTTTTATTAGTATTTTGTGTTACCAGGCACAAAATAAATTTCACATTGAAAGGAAGCCTATGGTTCTGTATAGAAAATGAATGATGCCAATGCTGCATCTTTTGCTGTTTTGCAATCTTCAAGACCTTTTTTTATACCAATATTTGAATCTTATAAAGAGTAAAATATTTTCAATATTTGTATTTTAGAGCATTTTTGCATTCTTTGATCGAATTCAGAATGATCTAATTCAGAAGAAGCCTTGGCCAGTCTGAAAATTCTGAAAATTGTGCCTGCAGTTATCAAAGTGATAGAAATTTAATGAATCAATCTGACCAGCTCCAAATCTAAACTATCTGCTGTAATCTAATGTGCCTTTCCCTGCATTCTTTCATATTTTCTTTTTGTTATAAATTTCCTTTTAAAATCAGTGATAACTCAAGTTAAATAGCTATGTGATGTGATGCATCCCATATTCTGACATCACTTTGGAAATAAATCGTATTCCTTTCCTTCCTATATTTTTGGTATGCCCCTTTATTTCCTGAACCAATTTCAGGCTCCTTGTTTTGGAATGAATAATAAAAATGGCAATATCAAATATTTTTAATTATCAGATCCCAGCTCTAATTTGTTCCATGGGAACAGGAGTAGGCCATTTAGCCCCTTGTCCCCGTTACACTATTCAATGAGATCATGGCTGATTTGCAATCTAGCTCCACATACACACCTTTGCACCATATCCCTTAATGCCTTTGCTTAACAAAAATCTATCAATCTCAGATTTAAGATTAAGAATTGAGCTAGCATCAATTGCCACTTGCAAAAGAGAATTCCAAATTTTGACCACCCTTTGTGGGTGGAAGGGTTTCCTAATTTCACTCTTGAACGATCTGGCTCTAATTTTTAGATAATGCCTTCTGGTTCCAGATTCCCAAGCCAGTGGAATTAGTTTCTCTATCTACCCGTTCTGTTCAACTCAATATCTTGAAAACTTTGATCAAATCGTCCCTCAATCTTCTAATTTCCAGGGAATGCAACTCTCATTTCTCCTCAGATAATGAAGCAGTCCATGCTTGCATGCAACTCTCAGGCCTCCTCCTGGCATCCGCAGCATCACAGATGCCAGTCTTCAGCCAATTCGATTCACTCCGCGTGATTTCAAGAAATGACTGAAGGTACTGGATACTGTGAAGGCTATGGGCCCTGACAACATTCTGGCAATAGTATTGAAGACCTGTGCTCCAGAACTTGCCTCGCCCCTAGCCAAGCTGTTTCAATACAGCTGCAACACTGGCATCTACCTGGTAATGTGGAAAATTGCCCAAGTATGTCCTGTACACAAAAAGCAGGACGAGGCCAACCCTGCCAATAATCGCCCCATCAGTCTACTCAATCATCAGTGAAATGATGGAAGGGGTCATCGACAGTGCTATCAAGTGGCACTTGCTCAGTAATAACCTGCTCATTGACACTCAGTTTGGGTTCTACCAGGGCCACTCAGCTCTGGACCTCATTACAGCCTTGGTTCAAACATGGACAAAAGAGCTGAACTCCAGAGGTAAGGTGAGAGTAACTGCCCTTGACATCAAGGCAGCATTTGACCCAGTATGGCATCAAGGAGCCCTAGCAAAATTGGAGTCAATGGGAATCAGGGAGAAAGCTCTCTGCTGGTGGGAGTCGTACCTACTGCAAAGGAAGATGATTGTGGTTGTTGGAGGTCAATCATTTCAGCTCCAGGACATAACTGCAGAAGTTTCCCAGGATAGTGTCCTAGGCCCAACCATTCGCGACTCCTCAGATACTGAAACAATCCGTGCAGAAATGCAGCAAGAGCTGGACAATATCCAAGCTTGGGCTGATAAGTGGTAAGTAACATTTGTGCCACACAAGTCCCAGGCAATGACCATCTCCAACAAGAGAGAAGCTAACCACCTTTCCTTGACATTCAATGGCATTATGATCGCTGAATCCCCTTGCTATCAACATCCTTGGGGTTACCATTGACCAGAAACTGAACTTGTGTAGCCATATAAATACAGTGGCTACATGAACAGGTCAGAGGCTCAGAATCCTGCGGTGATTAACTGACCTGACGCCCCAAAGCTTGTCCACCATCTACAAGGCACAAGTCAGGAGTGTGATGGAATACTCTCCACTTGCCTGGATGGATGCAGCTACAACACTCAAGAAGATCGACACCATCCAGGACAAAGCAGCCCACTTGATTGGCACCCATTCCACAAACATTCACTCCCTCCACCACCGATGCACAGTGGCAGAAGTGTGTACCATCTACAAGATGCACTGCAGCAACGCACCAAGGCTCCTTAGACAGCACCTTCCAAACCCACAACCTCTACCACCTAGCAGGACAAGGGCAGCAGATACATGGGAACACCACCACCTGCAAGTTCCGCTCCAAGCCACACACCATCCTGACTTGGAACTATATCGCCGTTCCTTCACTGTCGCTGGGTCAAAATCATGGAACACCCTTCCTCATAGCACTGTAGATGTATCTATCCCACATGGACTGCAGTGGTTCAAGAAGACAGCTCACCACCACCTTCTCAAGGGCAATTAGGGATGGGCAATAAATGCTGCACCAGCTAGCGATGCCCACATCCCATGAATGAATATAAAGAAAAAGCAAGATCTGGACAACATTCAGACTTGGGCTAATAAGGGCAAGTAACATTTGTGCCACACAAATGCCAGGCAATGATCATCTCCAACTAGAGAGAATCTTAACTCCCTTTAGTATTCAACAGCATTAACATCTATCCGTCTTTCAATTCTGTGGAGCAAAAAACAGATGAAAGGTCTCACAGACGGGAAATGTTAATCATTTTTCTCTCCACAGATGCTGCCTGACCTGCTGAGTATTTCCAGCATTTTCTGTTTTTGTTACAGATTTCCAGCATCTGTTGTATTTTGCTTTTGTTATTGCAGATATTAATACCAGGCAGTTTTAAAAAAAAATTCCAATGTTATTCAGTGCTGAACTAAAATAATAAACGTTATTGTCATTAACAATAACAGGACTGCACTAGTAACATTAGTACGAATTTAAGTACTGGACCACTGCAGATCAAATATAAGCTGTGCCAACTAGTGTATGTTATTTTGTGATTTTAAAATACATTTTGATGGCATCCATACTGAACTTGTAACAATGGCACTGTATAAACTGAATTGAAAGGCGGATAGATGCACAAACTTGATGCAGCACAAAGTAACAAAATTATGGTTTGAATCTAACATTTCTCATATTGCAATCCGAACATGCACACACTCCTCAGTACTCTTACTTTCTTTCACCTTCCATCTGCCCAATGGCATGCACTCCCCCACCCCCCGGCCCCCACTGTTGAGCTGAAGCTCCTCTTGTGATTCTCTCTGCAAAAATATATTTGAGCGCTAGCTATTAATTGATATCATTGAGTAGCAAGTCACACTTAAAAGAAAACAATATTGTGGAGAATGGACAGTCACTGTACTTTAAAATTCTTCTTCTTTGGCCTCCTTGTCTCGGGAAACAATGAATAAGTGCCTGGAGGTGGTCAGTGGTTTGTGGAGCAGCACCTGGAGTGGCTATAAAGGCCAATACTAGAGTGACAGACTTCCACAAGTGCTGCAGAAAAAATTGGTTGTCGGGGCTGT
This sequence comes from Heterodontus francisci, assembly GCF_036365525.1. Lineage (NCBI taxonomy): Eukaryota > Metazoa > Chordata > Chondrichthyes > Heterodontiformes > Heterodontidae > Heterodontus > Heterodontus francisci. Next base: position 108,171,171 of record NC_090374.1, on the reverse strand, counting down.
TACACAGTTGGCTCTCCCCTTGCGCTTCTGTCTTTTTTCCTGCCAACTGCTAAGTCTCTTCGACTTTAAAATTAATACTGGCACAAATTAAGCGAACAGAACGGGACAAGATTCAATCCCCAAAGTAGCAACGGCGGGGACAACCCTCTTCTAGTAAATAATGAATATAAAGGCTTCAAATGTTGGTTTTACATATATGGTACAGCAATATCAAAAGAAGACAAGTACCATAGAGATAACAAGTTCAAAATCTTTCCTGGATACTGAGGTTGATTTGTATCAGAGATTGTAGTGCAATGAAATAAGATCAATTACAAGCTCCTGTCCCATACACACTTTGGTGATTATTTCAACAGAATTAAACTTTGATGTCTTTGTTTTTGCTCACCCGGGATTCCGCAGCACAGCACACGTTCGCTATTTCTCCCACCAAGCTCTGTAAGATCCAAACTTAGAGTGGTTAGGTTCAGGACAATTTTGATGCCATATACTTGAGTATACAAAACAGAAATTGGATTCATCCAAAGTTGAGCATCCTTCTGTGTAACAAATCAGGTAAACACTACCAAATTGCAAAACTGCTCATGTTAACATTACAATTATCTTAAGAATGTTGGGCCCATTCATAGACTTTACACCAGTGGTCTTTCCTTGGACAAGTAGGCACAGGATTATGTTTTTATTGTGGTAAAGCAGGTGCCTGCTCTGTTGCTGAAAATTCAGCAATGCCAGGCAGTCAGCTTTGAATTACAATTTGTTTATGTTTTAAGTGGACTGATAGCAGAATCAAATGACTTAGGCCCATCTTTCTTGCAGATTAATTCCTTATCTCAAGAAACTTCACCCCCAATAAAAAAAAAACTATATAATCCTAAGGTGTCTCGAGGATTCTGAGCACTTCCTGGATTTCAGGCCAATTCTTATAAGGTGTGAAATGTCATCTTGTCAACAGTTATTCAGGTAGCATGGCCAGGGGACTATTTAATATCCATAGATTTCCAGGGTACTTATTTCCACATCGTGGAGCTTTTTAAAAAAAATCAGTATACGATAAGAAATAAGAATTAATGGGTCCTACTGACAATATGGCTGGAATTTTATGCACCCCTAAAGAGTGGATTGGTGGTGGGCGGGGTGGGGGGGTGTAAAATGGAATGGGACCCGGTCCCGCCTCCACTGCCATTTTACTCGGGGTGGTGATGGCGAAAACTGGCCCATCCACCCCAGGCCAATCAAGGCCCTTAAGTGGCCAATTAACAGCCACTTAAGGGCCTCTGCCCAGCACCACGGGAATTTTACCCTTGGCTGGGCAGACGGCTTTCTGACGGCTTGGGGGGGGGGGGGCTCATGATCAGGTACCCTGTGCCCACCAGACAGCCGCCCCCAATGCACCAAACAACCCCAACACTAAACACGCCCCCCATTCCACCAGTCAACCACCCTTGCCTCGCTGGTGCCCCACCGATCACCCCTGGAGAGGCCCCAAAAACTTACCTTTTCCCTGGGCTGTCCTTCCTCTTCTTCTGGAAGCTGGGTTGCATTCCCAGCAGTGGCCACCGCTCCCGGTGGAGCTGCCGGGGCTAAGAGCTGCGGGCCCGCTGATTGGCGGCTGGTTCAATAGGCAGGACTTCCTGTCTCAATGAGGTGGAAGTCCTGCCTCAGACCAATTAAAGGCCTGGGGACCATAAAAGGCGGTCCGGATCCCCAGGCCAGGCAGAGGTGGGTTCGCCACTGAGTTTACCGATGAGGGTAAAATTCAGCCCTATAAGTTGTTCCATTTCTCTCTGAGTACTGTTATGAGGAGAGATTGACATTTAGGGGACTACCACAGGGTTTCCTCTAGTAAATGTAACAGCATATCTGCTTCATGAAAACCTCCTACAACAGATGGTTGCAGGGGAATGCCACGAGCTATGATAGGTACACACTCCCATTACAATACAAAAATGATCATAATGCTTCTAAAAATTCGGCTAATAATTGATCACGCTAACTCATAATTGCATTGTTATCAAGATGTTAGTTCTTTTTAAAACAGAATAGGAAAACAGGGCGGCACAGTGGCGCAGTGGTTAGCACCGCAGCCTCACAGCTCCAGTGACCCGGGTTCAATTCTGGGTACTGCCTATGTGGAGTTTGCAAGTTCTCCCTGTGTCTGCATGGGTTTTCTCCGGGTGCTCCGGTTTCCTCCCACAGCCAAAAGACTTGCAGGTTGATAGGTAAATTGGCCATTATAAATTTCCCCTAGTATAGGTAGGTGGTCGGGAAATATAGGGACAGCTGGGGATGTGGTAGGAATATGGGATTAATATAAATGGGTGGTTGATGGTCGGCACAGACTCGGTGGGCCGAAGGGCCTGTTTCAGTGCTGTATCTCTAATAAAAATAAATAAAAAAAACACTCTGAAGCCACCTCCTCTCACTGCATCAGCTGGTTTATTTCATTAACTGAAGCACTAATTTTAGTACTTCTAATTGGAAGTCTCACTAGAGAAAATGAGCCGGATAGTTTCTGTTTCTCTTTGGAGTTCATCTAGCAGGCCACACAGCTTTGACACACCCTCTTTCATCTGGATGAGCAGTTTCCAGACAATGAGGGCTGCTATCATTTGCTTCTCTAACACTGCCTCCATCAAGTCACTGATGCAATCCACCACATCTTTCTCTTTAATAAGATCCCTTTTTGAAAAAATTCTGCTTCACACTCAATTCTGCACATATCATCTTGGTTATCTTGAGCAAAGACACCTGCCTACTATCCTGAAGTCAGCCAGAGGCATTGTAAGCAGCACACAACATTCATCCTCCTGTATCTCTAAATAAATAAATGTCTCTAAACAACACGGGAACAGGAGTAGGCCATTCAATTACAGATGGCTGATCTGTACCTCAACTCTATTTACCTGTCTTTGCTCCATTTCCTTTGAAAGTATAATCATCTCTGCTTGATTTTCATTTTGATTATGCGATGTTCTGTACTAATGTAATGAGATATCCTACTCATTCTATTTCTTTGTAAAATTTTCTTGTAAAGATTCTTATGCAGGGAAACACCAGAACCTTTTCACATTATCGACTCACTGTGACCATGTTTGTGTTATATACCAACACTAATACTTAGTATACTGTAGATTTTCACTTAAATTTGTGTAATAAATTTTTTGAACATTTGAGATTCTGTGGATTTCTTGTGCCGCCTATCCTGCTAAGTCAGTTTACTTTTGCAACTTCATCACTGGTTGCTTTCCTGTCAATCATACCTCTTAATTGCATTAGCATATTTGTGGTTGAGGGTTTCTTTGCTTCTAGGTATACCTGTGTTTTCTTTATCCAATCGCTGAATTTCAGTCTTCCCGGTATTTATTTTCAGGCCGATTTGGAATTGCTGCAGTATTCCAACTCCAAAGATGATTTATAACCCTTTCTCACATTCCATCAATGCAGTACAAATGATAGGCTGTATTATTAACACTACAGGTCCTACTTCTAGATCTCTTGTGCATGTGATTATACTAATTTTTCAGTTGGATATTGAAGGATTATGATGGCCACACATGTCCATGTGATATGCTTCCACCCCCATCTTGAACCAAAAATAAAAACAGAAAGTGCTGGAAATAACTAGGTCAGGCAGCATCTGTGGAGAGAGGAGCAGAGTTAACATTTCAGTTCTGATGAAAGGTCACAGACCTGAAACGTTAATTCTGCTTCTCTCTCCACAGATGCTGCCCGACCTGCAGCACTTTCTGTTTTTATTTCAGATTTCCAACCTCTGCAGTATTTTGCTATTATCCACCTTGAACCATCCAGCCTCCTTTTATGTGATGCGGAATGCTCATTGAAAAAAAATTTCGTTTGATCAGCATCATTTATTGAGTGCAAAATTAGTTTGAACGAATATTCTCCAACTTATTTGCACTATTTTTCTGGATACCTATGCATTACATCAACATCCAGAAGCCAGATACTTTCAAAACAATTTAAAAATCCCTGAAGTGGGAACGCTATGGGAAGAGATGGGCTACGTTTTGGACATTTACTTTGTTTTATGACCCACGAACATTTTTTTTTACGTTGATAAAAATTAAGTCTTTGGTATGTTTGCACCAAACTATATACACCGTACTCTAACAATCGGAACGGTGCTTTTAAAGACGTGTAACTCTTGTGACTTTCAACGTGAGAAGCTCCCACTGTTTCACTTTTTACTATCTTCCTGATGATAATCGAAGAAATTTATGCTGGAGTCGGTACTTCAACTGTTGTGCTAATTCATTTTGAAAATTCTATTGCAACTGTCTTTGTATTGGTTCTTGGTGTAGCCAATGATCTTTGACGGCTTTGCATGCTAACTATTCTACTGTATGAGGAAATGTCTGTAGCCTGTTGTGTTCAAAACACTGACAAGGTACCTCCATATTATATTGTTACGAGAAGTAAAGTTTGCCTTCACAACTGAAGTTAACTATTCGGTTGCCCTTGCATAAGCCTTTGATAAATGGAAACTTACTGAGTTTATTCCGGATGATTTAATGAGTGATTTAATGAGTGAAATTGACACGATTCCTACTTTAGTACACAGTGCATTCCAGACTAAATCTATTTGGGTGTGATTCTGTAAGCAGGCTCTAGGTGGCATCGAGCAAATGGCATATTGTATAGTATCTTTAAAGTTAATCTCGCCACCTTGTAAAATTATGGTTCCTGGAAAAGCCTTCGGGCTCTGAGGCACAAATTTAAGTCATCGGCTCGATGTAATGAAAGACTGCCGTTATATTTTATAACTTACAGTGCGCCGCCTCCTTTGCTTTTAAGTTGAAGAAATGTTTACTTTGTGCTCATTTTAAAATGCTTTATTCTTGCTAATGCTGAAATTCCTGTCCTGAAAATTGGCTCTGTGGATCAGAGAGAAACATTATACTTTCCAGCTTAATATTTCAATTTTAGTTTGTGCAGTTAAACATGGTAAGTTTTTTAACTTTTTGTTCAACTAATGAAGATCCAGGTTATTGGTAACAATGGAAGAATGTGCTGGAATTTTATTTTTTGAATTGGATTTGATATTTTACTCTTGCAATATTGCTTAGACTATCATACGTTAGTACATAGGCAATTTAATAACAATTTAATGCAACAATCATTTCTCAAGGAACAAATTACTGTGATTTAGATGTGGGTTCTTGTAATGGTATAGACACACATAATTTCGGCTTATTAAAGCATATTAAATTAAATTAATCAATTTTAGTATATAGTCCTTGAATAGGTGATTTTAAAATTCTACTATACTCTTAGTCACTTCTTTAAATTTACGTTTATACTGATTGCATTTTTTGGTGTTTATGGTAAAGTCAATGTATACAATGTTACAATTCGCCACTGCGACATTTCAAATATAAATTTTGCTTTTGCATTAACCATAATGAGGTGCACTGGGAGACCATCAGTAAGTACTCACTACAGATAGAATACACAAAAAGCTCAAACAGGTTTACAGTTAATCACCAGAAGCAATCCCATAACTTTTTCTTAGTATTCATAAAGTGAAAACGCAACGGTTTCCTACTGCCCCTTCATGTGCTGGAAGCAAAGTTTCAGTTTCAATTTTTGAAGAAGCTATCTTTGGCTCTGTGTTAGATTATTTATTCTTGTGCAATGTTACCTTGAGCAAGTGTTCCGCAAGCTGTAAAACCGATGAGGTAGGATCCAACCAATGATGATGTACTTTCCCAATGGATTCGGGCCACAGTCTACCAGGGCGCTTTGAATTATGAGGTATTCCACCCAGAACAGTTTTAATGTATAACTGTCTTAAAATGCGATTTAAAACTCCTTTCCCTCCAACATTCATATATTTATGAAGATTTGCTTATCAGAAGACCACAGTTATGGCCAGTGCTGTGATAGATGGAGGATCTGTCTTGTTTCAAATCATGAAGAACTAGATTTCGAAGATAATTTTACGGGAGTATGTGTCTGATACGTGGAGTGATCACTTTAAGTTAGTTACTATCTGGTTGGGAAAATACAGACATTATCTAGGCCAGAACTCCCAATATTTAGTATCAACATAAACAATGATTGTGAGTTCCTTTTCCACTGATGCCTTTGATTGCATTTGAGGAACCTACACATGCCCACAGACAAGATACTGAAGGTGGAAACTTTCTCGCTATGTTCTCACCATATTGCTATTGCAATCTGGTTGGCTGCAACTATTTGTTCTGCGTGTAATCAGTTCAGAGCGAGAGAAACGGCGGGATAAAAGATAGCCTTTCAGGCTCTCAGCCTAAAAATATGCAATTGTTTTAACACTCAATTATTGGCTGCAAGAAGGGGACAGCTAATTGTTTGCAATTCCTGACCCACCAGAAAGTACGAGTCTGTTGTAGCAGGCATTTAGCCTGGTGATTGACAGATCCAAGTTCCTTGTCCACCTCACAGAGATGAATACTACGTTGATACTAGAGTTTGCATGTACTGTGCAAATAGAAAAAAAAAACATGAATCTCTTGATATTTTCTGCCCAAAGTCTAGTGGAAAGAATCTTTTTATTTCTGGGCGAACACATCTGATTAATGTCATCTTGCAGTCCAGTTTTTTTTTGAAGGACCAGCTGAATGGATTAAAGGAAAACAGTAGGTGAGCTGGAAATGGATTTTCAGATGCGTTTAATAAGATGTCATGTCATTAAAATGCAAAAACATGGTTAAATTTGATTGACATGAATGAATCAAAAAGGCGAATTGGGTTTTGTTTGGATTGGAGAAGAATTGGAAGGGATGTCTCTGAAAGGTGATTTGGATTTAGGCGTAGGACACACTATCAAAACATGTCGATGATACAAAAGTAGAGCATTTGGTAAACAGCGAAGAGGAGTTGAAACTGAATGCAGAGAAGTATAAAGTAATGCATCTTGGAAGAAAAACAAGGAATTATACACTCAGTAGAAAGTTGAAAAATGTCCTCTCTCTCCAACTGACCAGGAATTCTTCTTCCAGTTGGTAATTCAGAGAATTTTTTTTATCTGAATTATAGAGTTTCAGCATGTAACCCTTTGCCCCAACAGGCTTATGTTGGCTTTCCGGGAAAAAAAACTTATTAGTTTCATTCCCTTCCCCCTACTCTTTTAATATTGTTTTTCAATTATTAATTCACTTGCCATATATAAACTATTATGACTTCTGTGTCCACCACTGCCAATTCCTAACAACCCCTCTATTTATACAAACCCTTAACCTCTCACCTTGCTCTTTTGGTGATGACCCTAAATGCATGCCTCTAATTGCTGACTCAGTGACCAGTGGAAATAGCTGTTAGTAATTTGTAACTTCTCATTGCTTTTCCTCCTGATTTATACTACAAACGTACTATTCATTGTAATATAAGCATCTACTATATTTGGTTTACTGGTTTGTGCTTTCACTTTTGTTGCTGGGGGTATCCAAACTGACAGCGGCAGCTGATGTTTCCTAGTTACCAGTGATTGAACTGTCTGACACAAAAACCCCACACTTATTGCTGAATATTTCAAGCTAGTTAAAGGAATGTGTGATATGTGTTGGAAATGAAACTATTGTACGGGTCCACTCTCCTCATTAAAAAGCGAAGATGGTAAAATTATTTGTTGAAGACGCTAGGACAACAGCTTTTAAAAAAATAGATTTATTGAATCTTGCATCGCGAAATCGGCCTGCAGATTTTAGGAGTCATAATCTGAAAGGTTGAATGATATTTGCATCCGACCAATGACACTGAAAGCGACACACCGCCACCGCCGGGGTTCAAGGATCAGTGCGACTCAGTCAATCTCGGCCAGCCTTTAAGGTACTGTGTTATGGTGGCATTGTGTGACTCGGGGTCTCTGGAGAGATTCTTCTGTTTGCTAATGCTTTGGAAGTCTACGAAGTTCCATTTTTGCTATAAAATTATCAGAAGGTAGAAGAAGACGAATTAAATGAAGGTTCATTTTAAGGTAACAAATCTTGTCATGACCTGGAAAGCCCGATTTGCATGCGTCTTGTATTCGAATAGCAACAATCTTAAGCTAACTGTACCAATGCTAAACAGTAGTGCAGTATTGGAGCATTATTCTGTGGCACAAGGTCGCAATGTTTGTAGAAAGTGTGTAGAACTATTCAAAGGTTCTCGTTTAATACTTAACCTGCATGCTGTTCACCTCCTGTGATTCCAAAGTTCATTTCTTGTCTCCGAAACAGCTCGACGGTCCAATTTCTTACCCAGGGAGCACATAAACAACGCGTTAATCTGAAATCAGCAGTGCGAAACAAAAGATGTACGTTTTTAGAAAAAATACAGTAATACATTATTCATGCAATTGTCAACTCAGCGTCGTAATAGGTACTTTTTATTTGTGGTTTGTGAAAAAGTACATGAACGCAAATAAACTATATTATACATTCATTTAAAATCAACTGTGTAAATCAGATATTGATTTATTTGAAGAGCTAGGTGCATAAATGAGTTAGAATATTATCTCTGAATGATGCCGTTTATTGTATTCCGCAAATTAAAAAAAAAATCATCAGCCTGGAAACCCTCACATTTCAATTGTCCAAGTAAAATTCCTTATATACGCGATTTCAAGTCAGACTATTGAAGCAAATTGCAAACTCACTTATTGCCATTATCTTCAAATCTTAGATAATTGATCCAAAGAATAATTTCTTGAGACAATCTAGTGCTAATTTGCGCCAAGGGCAGCCTAACTCATGAACTTCATTAGAAGAGTTATTAAAATGCTAATAATTATTGTATCGCTTGCCCATCTTAACATTGAGAAGAAAAGGCAGTATTTGCTCTGAATAGGTTATTGGGGAACGTTTGACACTATTGGAAACCAAATGTTAATCTTGTATTTTGGTTCATTTTAAAGCTACCCATCAGAGAATATTTCAGTTTTCCCCTCCATGAGTTTGTTCTATAGGATTTGTTCTGCCTTACTGACAGAAACCTGGATAATCAAGACTGACCTGCAATAATGCACATTTCACCACTCCCAAGGGGTTAAACAGCAACAGCTGAGAATATAAATCCAGGTTGGAGAGTGGGAAACTGCAAGAAATGAAGCAGAACAGGGCATTTATACTCCTTGATTCACTGGCATGACCTTTTCTGGATTTTGAAAACAAAATCGATTTATAGATTTATGCCATTGGAACTGGCCTATATGCTTGTATGTGTGTAATCAACCTTGGCAACAAAGGTTAAATTACAATTCAAGCCTTGAAAAAGAATTTACATTTTCAGCTGGTGTAGATTGTATTAATAATTTTGTTCAAGTTTGTTTTTGGGTGCCTTTGTACTTGTAAGGCTTCATTGAAACATCCACGCCTCCACAGTTTCAATTTCCTATGAGCAAGATTTAAATAGTAGGTTGACCAGTGCATGGGGACTTTGTTGCTTACCTGTTTAAAGTGCTGGGAAGGCTGGTCCTGCTCATCTAATAAAGTGCTTGAGGGGGTGTCATTGTGCTGATGATTAAAATGCTGATGAGTACTTTGCAGCAGGCTGTATAAAAAGTCAATGATATTCTGGGCGAACTGAGTCTCCAGTGAAGCCTGCATTTGTTCGCCATCAATGCCAACACTAAGCCAGCTACTTTGTAAATCAGAGCAATATCCACATTGAACAGATACCCTGCCAAAGTGTTCAGCGCACCATCATTGAACTAACTCCAGCTGAGTGGCTGTCTAGTCATCTTAATTACCCCAGTGGAAAACTTACACATCTTGCTCTGAAAGCTCAATAATCAGTTGTCGACAGACAACAGCAGAACTAAGAAAAAGGGAAAAGTAGCCTAGCATGTTCAACTTAAATCTTTATTTTCCATTAACTATCACACACATTCTCCCCATTACCATTTTTTTTAAAAAGCAGAAAACATTCTCCATTGATGTTTCATTTTTCTTTATTATGATCATATTAATATACATATAAGAGAAACATATAAAAACAAGAAATGCTGGAAAACTCAGCAGGCCTGCTGAGTATTTCCAGCAGTTCTTGTTTTTATTTCAGATATCCAACATCTGCAGTATTTTGCTTTTATTATATAAGAAAAACATATAACTGATTTCACTCTAAGTGAAACAGTGTACATATTGTTTGAATTGTTATGACCTGCAACAGTAGCATGACTACCAATTGGTGAGGTAAATATTATGTTAGGACAGCAGCTAAAGGTGCCAAAATTGTATTAAATAATATATTAAGATAAAAAAAGCTACCTTCAAATCTACTGAACTCTGTAAGGGTTTCTGTATAGGTTCTGTCAATGTAATATTTCTGTCTCCTGCACCCTACCTTATTGCTTACTAGCCCTGTTATTACAATAGCTTTACTAGACAAGTAGGCATTTGGGAATGAGGGACTGTTTTAAAATAAACAGCTGCCAATGGGTTGTGGTAACTCTATGTGGAAATATAGTCATACCCTTTCCTTGAAAAGCTGTTAAGATTGAGAATTTGGAATGGATTTCACCCAGATGTGTTTGTCAAATGCCAGAGAATCTCAGGATAAGTAACAGAATGAATGTTGAGATTGACTGCCTTCCTGGCTGTGGAAGGGTTGGTGAGGGTGGGTGCGAAGCGGGGGTTAATTTCAGCTCTTTGCAAGGCCAAGGGAACTGAAGATGAAATTTTTAAAAATTAAACCTGGTTTTGCATATCATGGCATTTTAAGTTGGCATGGATCTGCAGGCAAAGGCAAAGATATTAAACAAATTACTTTGTAACACTGAACAGCAGACCCATAACCAATTTTTTGCTGTGTCTTATGAAAAGCCGCAGTAATTTTGTGGGGGAGTAATATTTTGTTTCTGTTAAGGGAGATAGGGGAACCAGTGTGTCATTATTTTGGCAGAAGCAGAGGCCCACCCTGTTTCCTATCATAAAACATCTGTATTATATATTTTTACACAGAAATTTTATTCATTGGGAATTTAAAATTAAATTCTATTAGCTATTTTCTGAAAGTAATTAGTTTGTTTTTATCATGTGTGTGTTGGGGTGTGGGGAGAAAGGAGTATGCCAGTACCGTTTAGGGCAGGGGTCGGCAATAAGTCGCCAAAAAAAACTATTGTGAGCTGCAAGATGAAAATTCAGCATTTCTAAACCAAATACTTGGAAAATTGCCAAGTATCTTTGGTAGAATGCATAATTTGCATATATAATAAATAAAATACATGTAAGGAATTTATGTATCAAGAAAAAAAAAAATTAAGATCGACCTAATTCTGAATTATCACTTTTTAAAAACTTTTTAAACTATAATTTTGTCAGTTCAGCCATCTTTAAAACAAACTTTAACTTAATATGCATGCAATTAAGACAAATTTTTGGCTATTTATTCTTGTGATTAAAAAAAGCTTCTAATAGCACATTCAGAATAAAATATTAATTGAGCTGTATTAGAAACAATAGTGGTCGCAACCATAAAACCTGATCCTGAAATCATAGACATTATCTATAACCATGGTGTGCAGCAAGGTTAAACTCAAACCAAAGAAGCTGCATCACTCCAAGCAGAAGGGTTGCCCACGCATCAACACTAGCAGAATCTCTCATCCACAGCTGTTACATAGGTTTCTAAATTCAGTTGAAAAAGCCCTTCAAAACACTCCTACAGGGGATGCAGAGACCAAGTGGTCCCACATCAGAGACACCATCTATGACTCAGTAATGACCACCTATGGCAAACATGTAAAGCGGAATGTAGACTGGTTTCAATCTCACTTTGAAGAGCTGGAACCTATCATAGCCGCTAAGCACATTGCACTGCTGAACTACAAGAAAGCCCCCAGCGAGTTAACATCCGTAGCACTTAAAGCAGCGAGAAGCGCTGGACAAAGAACAGCCAGGCGCTGCGCAAATGACTACTGGCAACACCTATGCAGTCATATTCAGCTGGCCTCTGACACTGGAAACAGCAGAGGAATGTATGATGGCATTAAGAGAGCTTTTGGGCCAACCATCAAGAAGATCACCCCCCCCTCAAATCTAAATCAGGGGACACGATCACTGACCAATGCAAGCAAATGGACCGCTGGGTGCAGCACTACCTAGAACTGTACTCTAGGGAAAATGTTGTCACTGAGACTGCCCTCAATGCAGCCCAGCCTCTACCAGTCATGGATGAGCTGGACATACAGCCAACAAAATCGGAACTCAGTGATGCCATTGATTCTCTAGCCAGCGGAAAAGCCCCTGGGAATTTATTTTTTATTTATTTAGAGATACAGCACTGAAATAGGCCCTTCGGCCCACCGAGTCTGTGCCGACCATCAACCACCCATTTAGACTCCTTTTGGGCCTCCTTATCTCGAGAGACAATGGATACGCGCCTGGAGGTGGTCAGTGGTTTGTGAAGCAGCGCCTGGAGTGGCTATAAAGGCCAATTCTGGAGTGACAGGCTCTTCCACAGGTGCTGCAGAGAAATTTGTTTGTTGGGGCTGTTGCACACCCATTTAGACTAATCCTACATTAATCCCATATTCCTATCACATCCCCACAATTCCCCTACCACCTACCTATACACTATACTAGGGGCAATTTATAATGGCCAATTTACCTATCAACCTGCAAGTCTTTGGCTGTGGGAGGAAACCGGAGCACCCGGTGAAAACCCACATGGTCACAGGGAGAACTTGGAAACTCCTCACAGGCAGTACCCAGAATCGAACCCCGGTCGCTGGAGCTGTGAGGCTGCGGTGCTAATCACTGTGCCACTGTGCCGCATTACCCCTGAAATAATCAAGAGTGCCAAGCCTGCTATACTTTCAGCACTCTACGAACTGCTTTGCCTGTGCTGGGACGAGGGAGCAGTACCACAGGACATGCACGATGCCAATATCATCACCCTCTATAAGAACAAGGGTGACCGCGGTGACTGCAACAACTACCTTGGAATCTCCCTGCTCAGCATAGTGGGGAAAGTCTTTGCTCGAGTCGCTTTAAACAGGCTGCAGAAGCTGGCTGAGCGCGTCTAACCTGAGGCACAGTGTGGCTTTCGAGCAGAGAGATCCACCATTGACATACTGTTCTCCCTTCACCAGCTACAGGAGAAATGCTGTGAACAACAGATGTCCCTCTACGTTGCTTTCATTGATCTCACCAAAGCCTTTGACCTCGTCAGCAGACGTGGTCTCTTCAGACTACTAGAAAAGATTGGATGTCCACCAAAGCTACTAAGTATCATCACCTCATTCCATGACAACATGAAAGGCACAATTCAGCATAGGAGCACCTCATCAGACCCCTTTCCTATCCTGAGTGGCGTGAAACAGGGCTGTGTTCTCGCACCTACACTGTTTGAGATCTTCTTCTCCCTGCTGCTCTCACATGCGTTCAAGTCTTCAGAAGAAGGAATTTTCCTCCACATAAGATCAGGTGGCAGGTTGTTCAACCTTGCCCGTCTAAGAGTGAAGACCAAAGTACGGAAAGTCCTCATCAGGGAACTCCTCTTTGCTGACGATGCTGCATTAACATCTCACACTGAAGAGTGTCTGCAGAAACTCATCGACAGGATTGCGGCTGCCTGCAACGTATTTGGCCTAACCATCAGCCTCAAGAAAACGAACATCATGGGACAGGACGTCAGAAATGCTCCATCCATCAATATTGGCGACCACGCTCTTGATGTGGTTCAAGAGTTCACCTACCTAGGCTCAACTATCACCAGTAACCTGTCTCTCGATGCAAAAATCAACAAGCGCATGGGAAAAGCTTCCACTGCTATGTCCAGACTGGCCAAGAGAGTGTGGAAAATGGCGCACTGACACGGAACACAAAAGTCCGAGTGTATCAAGTCTGTGTCCTCAGTACCTTGCTCTATGGCAGCAAGGCCTGGACAACATATGTCAGCCAAGAGTGACACCTCAATTCATTCCATCTTCGCTGCCTCCGGAGAATCCTTGGCATCAGGTGGCAGGACCGTATCTCCAACACAGAAGTCCTCGAGGCGGCCAACATCCCCAGCATATACACCCTACTGAGCCAGCGGCGCTTGAGATGGCTTGGCCATGTGAACCGCATGGAAGATGGCAGGATCTCCAAGGACACATTGTACAGCGAGCTCGTCACTGGTATCAGACCCGGCCGTCCATGTCTCCGCTTTAAAGACGTCTGCAAACGCGACATGAAGTTCTGTGACATTGATCAGAAGTCGTGGGAGTCAGTTGCCAGTGATCGCCAGAGCTGGCGGACAGCCATAAAGGCGGGGATAAAGTGTGGCGAGTCAAAGAGACTTAGCAGTTGGCAGGAAAAAAGACAGAAGCGCAAGGAAAGAGCCAAATGTGTAACAGCCCTGACAACCAATTTTATCTGCAGCACCTGTGGAAGAGGCTGTCACTCTAGAATTGGCCTTTATAGCCACTCCAGGCTCTGCTTCACAAACCACTGACCACCTCCAGGCGTTTACCCATTGTCTCTCGAGAAAAGGAGGCCAAAGAAGAAGAAGAAGTTACACCACTTGAACAGGTTTATTTAGTGTTACGACTAGGTGAGGCAGGGGTCTAGGGCTCCCCTCTCAGTCTTTTCCTACTTTGGCCGTAACATGGTTAAGTTTTTAAAACACCATGTTTTTAGCTTCCCTTCAGTGAACCCTTGCTCACTGCACTCTAATTGTGATTAAAAGAAATCCACCAGACAGGTTTTCTCAGATTTAAACAAGAAAGGTGTAAGTTTATTAACCTTAAAACTCTAATTCAGTGAAAACTACTAAAAATACGTGACGCGACTATGCTAGCATCGTACGCAATAAACACACACGCAAACAAAGACAGAGCAGGACAAAGAATGGGAAAGGTTTGAAGTAATAGCTGGAGTTCAGTTACTGGTTTTGGATTGGATGTAAAGTCTTTGATTGAAGTTAAGTCTTGCAGTTCTGGATGGGGCCCAGTGCACACTTTCAAACTTGTTTCGCCGGTCTTCTGTCTTGAGGCTTAAGTTACTTCCGTGGCTCCGTGGAACTTTGTGTGAAAGAGAGAGAGAGACAGAGAGAGAGGTGCTCTCTTCTTGAAGTTCATTTGCAGCCTCTTCCAAAACTGTTCTGAGTCAGGCACAATTAAAAAAAAACCCAGGTTGGCCAGCAGGTTAGTCATCTGACCAGCTCCTTATTTGGAACAGCCTCTCCTGCGAGGTTTGTGGATTCCTTCAAGCTCACCAGGCACTCTTAGTGGGGTGTGGGATGCTGGCTCAATGACTCTCAATGTCTCTTGATCATCACTATGGATAAAATCCATCTGGCTAATTGAATCAGGGAGTACTCCCATTGTCTTCTTCATACAACTGGATTTTAGGATGCAAATGTGCAGCCATGTTTTCAGCCACAGTTGTGCTCTTTTTAAACAAGTTATTTCAAGTTCAGTAACTGTTCAAAATTAATGTTCTATATGACAAAATTAATATGTCTCATTTTGACAGGTATAGTTTCTATCACATTAGAGAACAATGATGTTTCTCATTCAAATAATCATTTGAAACCATAATGATTAGCCTTTTATCCCCACAATAAAAACCCGGCACTTAATTTTTTTGACTTTTTGGGGCTTTTTTTTATGTTAATGCAATCCAATTGGGAAAGGTTGGGAGCTGCAAGTGAGATGTTAAAGAGTCTCAGGCGGCTCTGGAGGCATAGGTTGCAGACCCCTGGGTATGTACATGTTTATGACAGTTACGAAGTCAGCCAGTTTCATTATGTAAATAGCCTATATTGACAAGTTAATTGCATCTTCACCGACTTCAGGTCTTTGTAATGTTGAATGAATATGAAGGTTGTAGATGCAAATTGGTTACAAATGATTCTTCTCAAAATCAATCCATTTGAGCTGCAGTCCAATACCAAAAGCAAAAACAAATCTCCATAAAGTTAAAAAGCTGAAATTTGCATACTTCCACCTAAAAAGAAAAACTGATTTATAAACAAATTGACTGGTGGAAAGAACTCATTTGATCTTGTGTGTTGCATTCTGCCTTGGAGACACAGAAAATGGGTAGGTGGTTTTTTGCTTGTTTTTTCAGTTCTTAGTTTGCGTTCTTCAACCTCTGGTGAGCAAATTGGGGAATAGGGTGGGACTTATTAATGCTGGATCTCAGATCGTAGCAGTTTCCTCCTGGGGTGTGAACTTGTCTGTCCCACAGAAATGTTGCATTCTAAAAAGAGGAGGAGTGAGCCAGGATGGCTTTACTTTCCATATTTCATGCTGCTTCACTTCCTGAACTCCGTTTGAACTGGATGTTGGCAAGACTCTGGAATCCAATTGAGTGGAGCAGTGTAAGTGGGAACTACAAAGGTGTTCCAGGCTTAGATCATGACTGCAGAAAATAATGGCCATTGACAGTGAAGTTGCTCTCTGTTAAATGGGGTGAAATAGGAACATAGGAGGAGTAGGCCATTTAGCCCCTTGAGCCTGTTCTGCCATTCAGTGAGATCATGGCTGCACTGTGCCCTAATGGCATGTATCTGGCTTTACCCATATCTCTTAATACCTTTAAGTTAATAAAAATCTGTCAATCTCAGCTTTAAAATTAACCATTTAATCAAGCATTAATTGCTGTTTGCAGAAGACAAATGTCAACCACCCTTTGTGCTTAGAAATGTTTCACAATTTCACTCCTGAAAGTCCGGCTCTAATTTTTAGATTATGTCGCCTAGTCCTATACTCCTCAACCAGCAGAAATAGTTTCTCATCATCTACCCTATCTGTTCCCCTTAATATCTTGAAAACTTTAATCAAATCACAACTTAACCTTCTAAATCCCAGGGAATACAACCCTAGTTTGTTTAATCTCCCCTTGTAATGTAACTCTTGGAGTCCCTTTACCATTTACAGTTCTGGTAAATCTACACTGTACACTCTCCAAGGCCAATATATCCTAAGGTCTGGTGCCCAGAACTGCTCACAGTACTCCAGCTGTGGTCAAACCAGTGCTTTGTATAGTTGAAGCATGACTTCCATCTCCTTGTATTCTGTTTCTTTAGATATAATTCCATTAGGTTTGTTGATTATTTTCGTACCTGATCATGATACTTTAAACATTTATGCACCTGGATCCCCAAGTCTCTTGGGTCGTCACTGTTTCTAGATTTTTGCCATTTGGAAAGTACCCTGTTATATACTTTTTAGCTTCCAAGTGGATGACCTTGCATTTACCTACTTTGAAATCTATTTGCCACAGTTTTGCTCATCTATCAATAATCAGTAAGCTAATACTTTATCAACATCTCTTTGCAATTTTATGCTTCTGTTTACACTGTTTACAATGCTGACAATCTTTATGTAATCAGCAAATTTGAATACATAGGTTTCTATTCCATCATCTAAGTTGTTAATAAATATGGTGACTAGTTGAGGCCCCAACACAGATGCATGTAGGACACCATGAGTCACATCCTGCCAATTAGACTATCTGTCCGTTATCCCTACTCTTTATCTCCTGCTGCTCCGCCAATTTCCTAACCAGGTCAATAATTTGCCTTCAGTGAACTCCATGAAGTTCAACTTTAGCTAACATTCTCTTCTGAGGGACTTTATCATATGCCTTCTGGAAGTCCATTTTAAATAACATCCACTACTTTATTCACCTCTTCAAAAAAATTCATTGATTATTGCGTTTTTAAGCTGGCCCTTTTGTCTTTTCCCCCACATAGCTGGTGAGTGCTGCATTTTGTTCTCCTTAAGTGCATGTCCAAAGTGGGTCGATGTTGGCATGATTGTTTTCTGTAACTATAGAATAAAGTTTAGTGTTTCATCATCTGAAAGATGGCTCCCAGTGGCTGGAGCAGGTTGGGGGCAGAAGAAACGTGGAGGAGCAGCAGAGACTAGATACAGCAGTAGGATATAAAACCTACTGCTTCTTGAAGGGGTGCTTGGAGCATTGGAGGAACAGACAAACTGGGCTATTAGGATAGCAGCAAGACTGAAGAAATGAACGGAGAGCTTCAGGGAGCCAGGCCTGTATGTCCACATAATAGAGATATGAAACTGGAGGGATGGGCAGTTTAGGGTCTGTGACAGTGATTGGTACTTCCTCGAACCCCAAGATTCCTTTACAGTGCAGGAATCTGTTTAATGACCTCAGTAGAGTAGCAATGTAAGCTTGTTGCACCCCGACACTTCCTTTATATGTGTGGCACTCCTTCATTCATTATCCTCATGGTGCCACAAGAATCAGAGGTAAAAATATCTGACAGTGGGGAGTAGAGGCTCTGTGGAAGTCTGTCCTTGAATCCTGAGCTCAAGGATTCAGATCTCTGATAACCTGCTCTAAAAAGAAACATGCTGAAGCTGCAGCAAAACTGACACATCATTGATTTCAGAGAGTATAAATTCGGGGGACTTTCAGTGCTGCTTGTCTTCACTGAGTGCTGTTGGACGGCATAGAGTGTGAAGAAGGGATTTTGGTCAATGAGGCAGTTCGGTATGGAGGGGAACTATAAATT
Source organism: Heterodontus francisci (assembly GCF_036365525.1). Taxonomy (NCBI): domain Eukaryota; kingdom Metazoa; phylum Chordata; class Chondrichthyes; order Heterodontiformes; family Heterodontidae; genus Heterodontus; species Heterodontus francisci. The sequence continues at coordinate 108,152,709 of NC_090374.1, read as the reverse complement.
AATTTAAAAAATAAATGTAATTAAATTAACACAATAAAGGTGATGTGTCGTGCCTGCAGTATGTGGGAGCTCCTGGATGCCATGGCAATTCATGGCAACCACGTCTGTAGTAAGTATCTGCAGCTTGAGGAGCTTCGGCTCAGAGTCATTGAGCTGGAGGCCGAGCTGCAGGTACCGTGATGCATCAGGGAGGGGGAAAGTTACCTGGCCACTTTGTTCCAGAAGGCAGTCACACCCCTTAGGATAGGATCATCTGCTTTGGTCTGTGGTCAGGGACAGGAGGGTGTGACTGTGAGTTAGGCAGGTAAGGGGATTAAGAAGGTGGGAGTGGAGGAGCTTCAGCCCTTGCAATTGAGCAACAATATCGAGGTTCTTGCAGCTTATATGGACAAGAGCGAGGGCTGTAGTGTGGATGAGCAGATTGACCATGTCACCATGGTACAGGACACCATTCAAGTGTGGGGAGCAAAAAGGAAAGTAGTGGTAGTAGGGGACAGTATAGTGAGGGGAATTGACACTGTTCTCTTCAGCAATGAGTGAGAGTCCAGAAGGCTGTGTTGCCTGCCCAGTGCCAGGGTTTGGGACATCTGCTCAGGGCTGGAGAGGAATTTACAGTAGGAAGGGGAGGATCCAGTTATTGTAGTCCATGTAGGTACCAACGACATGGGCAGGACAAAGAAAGAGGTTTTGCATAGTCAGTATGAGGAGATAGGCACCAAATTAAGAAGCAGAACCTTAAAGGTAATAATCTCTGGATTATTACCTGAGCCACGTGCACATTGGACTAGGGCAAATAAGATTAGAGAAATTAATACATGGCTCAAAGACTGGTGTGGTAGAAGTGGGTTCTGGGTCGTGGGGCACTGGCACCAGTATTGGAGAAAGTGGGGGCTGTACTGTTGGGACAGTCTACACCTGAACTATGATGGGACCAACGTTACAGCGACCTGCATAACTAGGGAAGTTGAGAGGGTTTTAAACTAAATAGTGGGGGCAAGGGATCAAATTTGGGAAGATGTGGCAAATCAAAGAGCAGAGACAAGGCAAGAGAGAAAGTTATTAATATGGGAAAAGATAAACAGACCATGACATGAAGGGAAAGTGAGTACAAATCTGAGTAAATTAGCAGACAAGGTGAGAGGTTACAAAAATAATAAAAGGACAAAACTAAAGGCTCTGTATCTGAATGCATGTAACATTCAAAACAAAACAGATGAACTGAAAACACAACTAGAAATAAGTAAGTATTATCTGATAGCCATTACAGAGACGTGGCTGTAGGATGACATAAATTGGGACCTGAATATTGAAGGGTACATGACATTTAGGAACGACGGGAAGCTAGGAAAAGGTGGAGGGGTGGCTCTGTTAATTAATGGTGGTATAAGCACTATAGAGAGGGATGACCTAAGTTCAGGAAACCAGGATGTAGAAGCAGTTTGGGTCGAGATGAGAAATCATAAAGGCAAGAAGTCACTTGTGGGAGAGGTGTACAGGCCCCCTAACACATGGTAGGACGGAGTATAAAGGAAGAAATAATGGGAGCTTGTCAGAAAGGTACAGTGAGAATCATGGGGGATCTTAATCTACATATAGACTGGAAAAATCAGATGGGCAGAGATAGCTTAGATTCATAGAATGTATTCAGGATAGTTTCTTAGAACAGCATGTTCGGGAGCCAGTCAGAGAGCAGGCTATACTAGACCTGGTATTGGGCAACGAGGATTAATTGGTGACCTCATAGTGAAGGTGCCCCTCAACAGAAATGATCATAATATGATTGAATTTTACATTCAAATTGAGGGAGAGAGGAGTGGGTCTAAGAATAGTATTTTAAACTTAAATAAGGGCAATTATGAGGGCATGAAAGCAGAACTAGCAAAAGTGAACTGGCAAAGTAGGTTAAGGGATAGGTCAATAGAGATGCAGTGGCAGACATTTAAGGGGATATTTCAGAATACACAGAATAGATACATTCCAACGAGAAAGAAAATTCCAAGGGGAGGATCCACCATCCGTGGTTAACTAAAAAAGTTAAAGATAGTATCAAACTTAAAGAAAAAGCATATAATTGCACAAAGATGGGTGGCAGTTCAAAAGATTGGACAGAATATAAAAAGCAGTAAAGGATGACTAAAATATTAATAAGGAGGGAAAACTTATATGAGAGAAAGCTAGCTAGAAATCTAAAAACAGTAAGAGTTTCTATAGATATTTAGAAAAGAAAAGAGTTAACAAAGTGAGTGTTGGTCCTAGAGAAAGTAAGTGTGGGGAATTAATAAGGGAAAATAAGGAGATGGCAGATGAATTGAATAGGTATTTTGCAATGGTCATCACCACAGAGGATAGAAGTAACATCCCAGTAATAACTGTAAATCAGGAAATAGAAGGAAGGGAGTAACTCAAGGAAATTACAATTGCCAGTGAAGTAGTACTGAGCAAATTGTTGCAACTGCGGGCTGACAAGTCCCCTGGTCCTGATAGACTTCATCCTAGGGTCTTAAAAGAAGTGGCTGGTGAGATAGTTGATGTGTTGGTTTTAATTTTCCAAAATTCCTAAATTCAGGAAAGGTTCCATTAGATTGGAAAATAGCCAATGTAACTCCTTTATTCAAAAAGGGAGAGAGACAGAAAGCCGGAAACTACAGGCCAGTTAGCTTAACATATTAGGTAAAATGTTAGAAGCTATTATGAAAGACGTTATAGCAGGGCACTTAGAAAATTTCAAGCTAATCAGGCAGAGTCAACATGGTTTTGTGAAAGGGAAGTCATGTTTAACCAATTTATTAGAGTTCTTTGAAGAAGTAACATGTGCTGTGGATAAAGGAAGATCAGTCGATGTACTCTACTTAGATTTCCAGAAGGCATTTGATAAGTTGTCACATCAAAGGTTATTCCAGAAAATAAAAGCTCATGGTGTAGGGGATAACATTTTAGCATGGATAGAAGATTGGCTAGCTAACAGGAAACAGAGAGTGGGCATAAATGGGTCATTTTCTGGTTGGCAAGATGTGATGAGTGGTGTGCCACAGGAATCAGTGCTGGGGCCTCAACTTTTTACAATTTATATAAATGACTTGGATGAAGGGACTGCAGGTATGGTGCTACATTTGTTGATGACACAAAGATGGGTAGGAAAGTAAATTGTGAAGAGAACATAAGCTACAAAGGGATATAGATAGGTTAAGTGAGTGGGCAAAGAACTGGCAAATAGAATATAATGTGGGAAAATGTGAAATTGCCCATTTTGGCAGGAAGAATAAAAAAGAAGCATGTTATCTAAATGGTGAGAGATTGCAGAGCTCTGAGATACAGAGGGATCTGAGTGTCCTAGGGCAAGAATCACAAAAGGTTAGTATGCAGGTGCAGCAAGTAATTAGGAAAGTTAATAGAATATTATCATTTATTGCAAAGGGAATTGAATAAAAAAGTGGGGAGGTTATGCTTCAGTTATACAGGGCATTGGTGAGACCTCATCTGGAGTACTGTGTACTTATTTAAAGAAGGGTGTAAATGTGTTAAAAGAAGTTCAGAGAAGGTTTACTAGACTAATACCTGGAATGGGCGGGTTGTCTTATGAGGAAAGATTGGACAAGCTAGGCTTGTATCTGCTCGAGTTTAGAAGAGTAAGAGGTGACTTGATTGAAACATATAAGATTCTGAGGGGTCTTGACAGGGTGGATGTGGAAAGGATGTTTCCTCTTGTGGGAGAATCTAGAACTGGGGTCACTGTTTAAAAATAAGCAATCGCCCATTTAAGACATAGATGAGGAGAAATTTTTCTCTCAGAAGGTCGTGAGTCTTTGGAACTCTCTTCCTCAAAAGGCGGTGGAAGCATCTTTGAATATTTTTAAGGCGGAGGTAGATAGATTCTTGATAAGCAAGGGGATGAAAGTTTATGTGGTAGGCAGGAATGTGGAGTTGAGGTTACAATCAGATCAGCCATGATCTTATTGAATGGCGGAGCAGGCTCGAGGGGCCGAGTGGCCTACTCCTGCTCCTAATTCATTTGTATGTTCATTTGTACGTATGAATGGGTATCACACTCACATGGCGTCATTGAGGACTATCTTAGAGGACCTGAGACAGGTGGCAGGAAGCATGTAGAGCCAGTGCATCCTCATTGCTAATATCCAAAAAAGATTTGACACGATGCACTGCTATCTGGAGCAGATGATAGCAGCAGTAACATCTGTATCTAGCTTCTCCACCACCTCCCCAATAGAGAGGCCTCCAGACCAGTCAGTGCATCCAAAGTGGATACTTGACCATCTGGCCTTCCCACTGTGGGATATCATTTTTTTGGGAATCATAGAAAGTGGCTCCTGAGAGCTTTGTCAGAGCACCTCTCAAGGTTTGCAGGTCTCTCACTGATAGTGAGCAGTCAGATCCAGGATGCTCCACAAGTGGTGTGACTGGAACTTCCCTTCTTTATGCTGTCCTCTCTTTTGATGACACCTCACATGATTGCTATACGTCTCATTATTCGTCTCCATCAGTAACTGACCCCAGCCAAATTTTTGCGCATTTATCAACTATCGTTTGCTTTCTGCATAGAAACGTAGAAAATCTACAGCACAGCAGGAGGCCTTTTGGTCCATCGTGTTTGTGCCAGCTGAAGAAGAGTGATCCAACCTAATCCCACTTTCCAGCTCTTGGTCCATAGCCCTGTAGGTTACAGCACTATTTCTAAATCATTTTTCAATCTGCTCAGCTAATTTCCTATTAATTCAATTACATTTACTTTATATACTTGTGTAAAAGTTGACTCCCCCCAAATTGTACCTCAAAAATTGATCATTAAAAATTCGACTTTTACATGAGTCATATTTTTGAACTTTTATTAACAAAATAATAGCCACCATGGCAACAGGGCATAGAGTCAGATGTGCAGGAAACTATACATCCATTCTGGTGATGTTCACTGACCCATTCTGCAACTTCACCATCTAATTGCGACCTCTTGCTACCGTTTCCCCTGTTGGCATTTTTATTCTTTGACATCTCATGAGCTTTGTGGAAAGCTTTCTCCAGTCTCTGACATCTTGCTCTGATACTTTGAATTCTCTTGCTGTCGCACAATTATTCACCTTCTCTGCGTCGTGTATTTGTTGCTCTTTCTTGGTGCCATATTGATGAAATGTGGGGTCCTAGCTAAACTTTTGTGTAATTATACTTGTGTGTGATTAGAATGTTCTGTCTGTGCTCTGAAAGTTAAGGTCAACCTTTACACAAGATACAGGAACATTTCAAGATTTTTTGGCCTAAAGTCATGGGTCAACTTTTACACAAGATGTACTTTTACATGAGTTTATACGGAATTTTAATTGTAATCACACTTGTAGAACTTTATCAGATGTTTTCCAAAAATCTATCAGCAAGCCAATCGGATATGACATCATTGTGATAAATATACTTCTAACCTCTACTCCTTCTCAAACAAAGGCTCACCAAATTCTTGTTTTTTTTAGCAGGAATGTCTCATTATAATATCACACAGAATGTATATTATAACTTCAATATAACAACAGATTTTATTGTAGATGGATACTGAGATCACATTGTTTCATGTTAAATTTATAAACATGCAACCACACAGTAAGTAATTAAACCATTGTATAACCCTGGGTTTAAACAATTGCACTGTGTCTTAGTGGTAGTGTGATCCTAATCAATGCTTAGCTGTCCTATATTCGTAAATTTCATCCAATTCTGATAAAATGCACTAACAAAAACAGGTTTATTCTGGTTACAGTCAAGTCTCAGTTGTGGAATGCAGATATACCTGTATTTAAGTGGAGGGAGGGAGGTTTAACCTTTTGTATACACAGTGTCCTTTGCAGCTTTTAGTTTAAACACCTTTTCTTTTATGTAACAACCTCTGTCAAAATATCTGTTTGTTTCAAATGCTGAATATTCCAAAATAGGAATGGGCATATACTTATATAGAATATCGACTACTGAGCACTGACTTCTTTCTTAACAAAATGGTTCAGCTATTTCTGCAGTCCTGGAAGGGTTAAAACATCAAACTGGATATGTCCTTGACACATTCATTTTTGACACAAATCTTGCAGATGTGGGGGTATGTAAAGCCTTTCTTTGTTTTTCAGGTACAGCTTTTCTGAGAGATAATTTGTGAAAGGCAAGAAAGGAGTAAACAGTCTTTTATAAAATACTTGTTTTTCTATTTCAGACTACATGATATTGTGTAGATTTGTGCTCATAGGTGCTAAAATTGAGCAAAGTATTGCTGCTATGCTGCAAGGTTTTGCATTCATCTTGCTCGGGAGCACATGTTAAAAAGCTTGCTTTCCTTCTTCAAGGAATAGGAAACTTTAATAAAATTGATTTTCTCAATCGTTAAAATATGGTAAGTTACTTTATTTGGATAAAATAGATAACTTTATTATTGATATCAGCTTTTATCGGTGTCAGTGCATATGTATATATTCACTAGTGTGCTTTACCAATACTTGTGTAATTATATTTATATTCAATTACTGTTATTACAAATATAGTCTTCATGCTGGCACTGAATGTTAATAGTTGAATATTTAGTGATATTTAAACCACTCTGAATGCTAGCTATAGTTTAACTACAATTTATTCTGATCAGATTTGTTTGCAGTTTATATTCGTGACTGTGTATTTACGTAATGTAATCACGGCAAGCATTTAATCTTAAACTTCATTACAGTAACATGCCAGTGTTCATCGATGTTGGGTAAAAGACATCATGGGCTGAATTTTTACAGCGATGATCAAGTCCCGCCGCTGGGGCCGGAAGCAGGAGCTGACCCTGCACCGGCCACTGGTGGGAACCCGGGGCAGCATTTTACCTGTGGCAGCCAATTAACAGGCCACCGCCGGGGGTGCTGTATGATTCAGGATGGCAGCCCACCCCCCCCCAGAGCTGTCGACCCAATCAGAGGGCCAACAGCTCAGCAGCACCACTGCTAATGGTAGCCTCTGCTGAGGCTACAAGAGGAAAGAAAAGGTACCTTAATGACGAGGCGTCCAATGCGACCAGGGCCAGGCAGGCAGGCAGGCTCCGGAGATCACCGGGAGATGGGGGGCAGGGGGCGGGTGGGTGCAGTCATCTTCAAGTGGTGTGCTGTCGACGCAGGTGCTGGACGGCCCCTCCGTTGGCCATGGAGTGGCCATAAAGGAGGGAAAACTCTCAACCCCCGGGAACCCACTAGGGTTTACCTGGCAGTCTCCCCATAGAGCGGTAGGCCCTCCCGATGTGGGCAAAATGCCAGTGGGCATGGGAAGTGGCCCTCAGTTGGGCACTAAAGTGGCTCAATTGGCCGCCCGGTGGGCAGCTGCTCCGCTAAATTTTCCGCCGCTGGTAATATGCCATGGTGGGAGGAAGACTTCAGGCTCCCCTCCCGACGCCTTTTCCTGCTATATTACCAGCCCTCCTGCCTGTAAGCCTGTCTCCAAAGGGCTGGTAAAATTCAGCCCAATGACTTTCAAAAGTATTTAGACTGTTCTCTATAGAAAGAACTCCAATTACGTATTACTTGTATCACTAATTTGATGGTAGTGGAAATAAAAAATGTATTCTCACAACAACAGCATCAACCAGAGCAATACAACACTTTGTGCGCTATTAATGCCATTTCCATGGGTTTGTTTCCAGGGCTGTCTCTGAGTCAGAAATTAGTGCATTCAAGCCCAATTCCAGGTCTTGTGCACATAATTCATACGACACTTCAGTGCAGAGGAAGTGCTGCATTGTTGAAAGGCATTGTCTTTTGGATGAAATGTTAAACCAAAGCTTGTTTAGATAGCATTTGGAGAAGTACAGGGAGTTTTCCTGGTGTCCCGGTTAACAATCTTCCTTCAATTTACACTATATAAAAATAATTATATGGTAATTCATCTCATTTGCTGGTTGTGGGACATTGTTATGTGCAGATTAGCTGCTCTGTTTGCTTATAGAACAACAGTGGCTGCATTTCAAACATCATTGGTTATGTAGCACTTTGGGATAGTCTGTGAATGGACAGAAGTGCTGTATCAAAGTAAGTGCTTCTTCCTTTTCTTACTTTCCCTCCATTGCTTGTATTCCAAAGGCTTTTTACTTTACTAATTGGGATACTTCTCTTTCCCACCCTTAGGCTCATAACAAAAACAGCATTTGTAAATTATTTCTCCTTCAATTACTACTAAAAGACAGCAACAGATATCAATTAGAAATTATCACCAAGAATGAAGAGAGAGATTCAGAAACATTTCTTTGCACATAGTGGTACATATAGTAGGCCCCAGGAAGTGGCAGTAAAGGTTTCAAGTTCCCCTAATGGAGGGAGAGAGTATTGTAGCAGTCTCATTTCCCTCCACTTGATTCCATACATTTATCTGCCAAAGGTCTCCACTCTGATCTATGTGAAGCTTCTGCTTCTTTAACATCCTGCAGTGGCTCTTCTGGCGCTGTGACTTAGTTTGTTCACTTGCATTGGTAAGTTTTTTCTTGATGGCGGGAGTCCCACTGGGAACCTGTAGTCCATATATTATGAACCTCAACCCAGAAAAAAGTCCTGCCCCAATTCTACACTGGAGAAAAATCATTCTTCCCCATCCCCCTCGTTTTCCCCAGCCCCCTTATCAATAGTCTCTTGTGAGAATGTATTGAGTTAATGGCAACATTGTAATTGTAATAAGTGCATGTGTGTGAACGGCTGACACAACAGCTCCAGGTTTACTGTTAAGTGTTGTAGTTAATTTCTAATGGAGCAGTCTGACAAACAGATTATGGTGTTCCAGCTTGAAGACATTTCTATAAATTATTTAGATGGAAAATATACCCTAGCAGTAACTTGGTGTTGTCTACAGGGAACATTAGGAACATTCAGATTGGAATTTTAGCCCCAGGTTGCTTCATCTTCATTTCAGGCTTCATTTAAAAAAAGGGACTAAATTGGATAGCTCTGAAAATGGGCACGGGGAACATGATTATGTCACCTGGTTGTTTTCTTTTTCCCATAAGTTAGAAATAATCACACTTAAACTTGGAAAGGCTTGACCTCTGTTTAATCATTCAGCCACCATGCTCTCTGGTTAAGGACTGCCCCAGGCTGGTTTCCTATTACATGTCACATGACTCTCTAGTGCCCCGTGAACACCCCCCGCACCCCGGAACACTTACATATAACAATTAGTTCTTAGCATTTTACAGATATTACAACAAATTTTATCATTCCTCTTTCTTTAAAAACATAATGTCCCTATATCAATGTAACTGTCCCAGTCATTAAATTTTTTTTAAAGAAAAGATTATGAACCAACTTTTGGAAATAATCTGAACCCCTTTTTAGAGTCTTTTATAGCGTGTATTCTTTTCTAAAAATATTATTCATGGTATCGCTTAGGTAGGAAGATGTTGTGCTTCCAGCTAGTAGGTTTGGCATTTGTTGCTCTCAGTGGTGCGTTGGCACGCTGTACAGGCAATGTTGTGTCACTTATTGGTGACGTTGTTAATGTTGTCTCGCTGGATAGTGATATTTCCGGTGTTGTTGATGGTCTTTTCTGTTTTTCCAGCTCAGGTGTAGGTTGAATATGGATTCTGTTCCTTCTCATTTGGTTACCGGTTTCGGTCACAATGATATATGACCTTGGAGTCTCAGCTTCACCAACAATTTTTGCTGGGCTCTATGTTTTCATGATTGGATCCTGTACATGTACAGTTTGTTCTTTCAACAGTTCAGGTAGGGATTTAGCATACTTATTGAAGTGTTGCTCTCCTCTTACCTGTGCTTCAGTGAGTTGTTGTCTCACTTCCTCCTGGTCACGTGAAGGATGTATTTTCTTCCATTTAACAGCTCTGCAGGTGATTTCATGCCAGCCTTGAGAGGTGTGGATCGGAGTGACAATAAGGCCAGGTTTGGGTCTTCGTTCATCTCTTGGCATTTCACAAGGGTTGTTTTGACTGTCTGGACATGTCTTTCTAGAAACCCATGTCCCTGTGGGTAGTGTGGTGATGAGGTAATGGTGTTGAACCCATACTGGTCAGCGAATTCCTTAAATTCTCTGGATGTAAATTGGGTGCCATTGTCACATATTAATCTTTCAGGAATCCCTTGCTCAGCGAACAGAACTTGTACTGCTGAGATGATTTTTGGGGCTCTTAAATCTTTCACCTTCTGGATAAAGGGAATTTTGAGTAGTAGTCTGCGACTATGAGATACCATTCTTGATTGTGTGTGAATAAATTGACTCCTACAGTATGCCATGGTCTGGGTGGTACTTCAGTAGCTCTCATCTCTTTTTGCTCTGCGTTTATGTACTTCTGACATAAATTGCATATAGACACCATATTTTTCATATCTTTGTATATGCCTATCCAGTACACAACTGATCTGGCTCTGAGCTTACACTTCTCCATTCCCATGTGGCCTTCAAGTAAATTTTGGAGAAGTTCTTCCTGCATTGTTTTGGGTTTGATTATTCTGGATCCTACTAAAAGGACACCATCTTCTAGTGAGGTGTCATCTCTGATAGACTAGTACTGCCCTATTGCTGGCTGTGTTTGCTGTACCTTCTCAGGCCATCCCTGGATCACTTACTGAGACAGCATAGAGTCATAGAGCACAGAATCTGACCCTTCGGCCCATCGTATCTGTGCCGGCCATCAAGCACCTAACTATTCTAGTCCCATTTTCTAGCACTTGGCCTGTAGCCTTGTATGCTATGGCGTTTCAAGTGCTCGTCCAAATACTTCTTAAATGTTGTGAGGGTTCCTCCTTATCTTTGCTGGCCTCATCTCTAATTTGACTCAGTTTCAGTGGTGTTACATTCACTAAGTGATGAATCTTTATACCTAGATCTTCTATCTTGTGTTTCTCCTATGGTGACAACTGAGATAGGGTATCTGCCAGCACCATTCCTCTTACTGGCTTGTACTTCAGAGTGAAATCGTAACTCTGAAACCTCAAGAGTAACCTTTGCAGTCTTGTTGGTGCTTTACATAACTTTTTCTTGTAGATCTGCAACAGTGGACGATGATCACTCTCCACTATGAACTTTCTCCATAGAGATATGTATGGAACTTCTCACATCCATACGCAACTGCCAAAAGTTCTCTTTCTATGTTGGCATATCTGGTCTCAGCTAATGTTTGGGCTTTGGATGCGAATGCAGTCCTTTTGTGGAAGCATCTACTTGCAGAGTGACAGGTTTCTTTCTGTCGTAGTATGACAGACTTGTCTCTTTGCATGCTACCTTTTTGAGTTTGTTGAAACTCCTGTTTTGTGACTCTGACCACTGGTACTCTACATCTTATTTCATCAGCTCCTGCATGTTTTCTGTGTGTTCCGACATGTGCGGTGTGAAGGAGCTCATGTATTAGATCAAGCCAAGGAAACTTCTCAACTCTCTCTTATCTCTTGGGGCTTCCATCCCAGAGATGGCTATGATTCTTTCATGACTTGCCTTGACTCCGTCAGGTGTGTACACCATTCCCGAACAACTGGCATTCTGTCACTTTTACAATGCATTTGCCTGCATTTAGCTTGATCCCAGCTTTCCTGGTTCTCTCCATGGCTTCATGTAGATGGTTGTCATGATCTTTTCCATCTACACCATATATCTGGATATCATCTGCGATGCTGACTGCTTCTTTGCATCCCTTGTATGTCTTGTCCACTTTCTGTTGGAACACATCCTGGCTCACTTTAAGGACAAAAGGTAAATGCAGGAATTTGTACCGTCCAAAGGGTGTGTTGAATGTAGTCAACAGCGGAGATTCCACATCTAGCTTTACTTTCCTGTAGCCATTTCTGGCATCAAGCTTGCTGAAAACATTTGCCCCTGCCAGTGCTGATATGATTTCTTCTACTGTTCAAATAGGGTAGTGACTTCTCTTTATTGCTTGTGTTATGATCCTGTAGTTTTTTTTCTGGGAAGTACGCAGTGTGCCTTTAAGGCTGTAACAGGATCAGTACTGCTTTAAGGCAGCAAGCTCCAGGGACTGAGTCAAAGAATGCATTCTCGTTGCCATAGGATACAGCCAGCTTCAAATATGCATTCTTGTTGCCGTAGGATACAGCCACTCAGGACCAAGGACGCGAGATACAATGTTGCCGATTGACGTTTGAAACGAGGTGAAAAGCTGGCTTTTGAGGCACAGTTAACATATACACACATAGACTGTTCTGCCAGCATGTACTAAAGGAAAGAGCGCTCTCTTGGTTTATTTAAACCCTATTTATTATACTCTCAGAATTCTGATGTCAAGCCAGATGAATTTAAGAGAAAATAACAACATTCCTTTAACTATTGAACTGTAATTGCTGAAATTCATCACTGGAAAAGAAGAGCATCAATTCAACTGCTGAATTAGATTACTGACTATCCAACTATTGAAGAACCTTTTTTTTCCCCATCGGATGGATGTGAGGACTTCAGGCAACCTTAGACTGTTTCACGTTGGAAGATTTCACTTCGGCAGAAGTGTAAATCTGCAAGGACACTAATTTTTTCTATTTTAAATGTTGATTATATCTCAGTAGTGTTTAAGAATTTAGGTTTTCTATTTAAACAGTTAATTTGTTGATCTAAAGACTTCTAGTTTGGTTAGCTTCATTTGGGGGTTAATAGATGGTACAATTTGGCTGGGTCTTTCTTCAATTTGGAAAGTTTAAAATGATATGTTAGGCGATCTGTGGAGGGGCAGGACTGAATCAACAGTGCGTTTCTCCCACCACAATCAGAATCATATATTTTGACTGGGGACTTTGTCTTGAGCGGTTGGTCATAACACTTGGTTAAGATCTTTGGGATACATGTAAATTCTTAGCCGTCCATTTGGCTTCTCTCTCACCATGATGGAATTTACACAATCTGTGGGCTCTGTGACTCTGGTGATCACATTCTTTACTTCCATTTTTTGGAGCTCTCTTTCAACCTTTCCTTTTAGTTCAATTGGTACTTTATGTGGGGGATGAATCACTGGTTTCATCCCTGGGTCAATAGTGTTGTGATATTCAAAATCTTCAAAGCATCCAGCTATCTCATCAAAACACTGGGTACATTTGTACCAGATCTTCTTTGCTTCTGATCGGAGGGCGCTTTTCAATTGGTGTATTGTCTTCAACCCTCAGTGTCGCCTCCTTCACCTCATGGTTTACTGAGATAATCTGCAGCTCTTTGCAACTGCTCAGCCCCAGGATAGTAGGACCATCTGTTTCTGTGATGCAAAACATACAGTTAACATATTTTCCTTCTGATTTGGGTTGTTCCTAGCTGCTAAATCTCAGTTCCTCTGTATGCTGTTAGCATGAAGTTGTTTGGTTTCAGAGCACCTTTCCTTGGATAACCATTTTCTTCCAAATTTTCTGGAAAGATCTTCTGGTATAGTCTGAGCGGGATGCGGTTACTCTGCACTCCAGTATCAATCTTCACCTTCAGATTTATCATTGTGGGTTTATTTCTCACCCTCTTCTGGATCTGAATGGTTGTGTGGATTTCTTTTCCCTGGGAACTGTCACATCCAGACATTTCATGCAATTGTATGGTTCCTGTGTCTATCATGTTCTCAAACCTATTGTCATCTTCCAGGGTATGGATGTTTTGGTTTCTTTCACAGTTCCTTTGACCTGTTATACCAGCTCTGGTGACTTGTCTACCACCTTCTTGCCTTGTTCTGCACATCTTTTCCCAGTGATTGATCCTTCCGCGAGCTCTGCAGATTGATCCATATACGGGACATTTCCTTCTGTCTGTGAAGTCATGCGGTCACCACAGCTCCTGCATGTCTTCCTATCTGGTGCACATTCTCTTGTTGTTTTTTTCACCGCATCAACCCTGCAGCCTTTCACTTGGCTTAACTGAAGGCCAGCTGTTTGGGTGGTGAGTGCCTCTTGCAGTGTCTACAGCATGTGATATTTTGAGCTTGTCCTTTCCAATTAGAGCTTTCTGTATTTTAGAATGTGCAGAACCCCAAATGAGCTGATCTATCAACCTTTCATCTGTATCTTTAAATTTACATTTCCAGGCTGCATTTTTCAATCTTGTTACAAAATTGTCAATAGGCTCACCTAGTTCCTGTCTGAGGCCTTGAAATTCATATTGGTATATCCGATGATTTGATTTTGGCTGGAGATAGGTGCTGAATCTTCCAAAAGTTTTGTCTGGGTTTCTGCTGTCCTCTTCACTGAGGTTCCAGCTGTTAAATAAATTTAATCCTTTATCTCCTACCCACAGAAGGATATAGCTGACCCTCTCCTCTTCGCTAGTGCCTTTTAGGAAACTATTGAATGTCAATCTGCTTTTTAAAAAAAATTCTCAAATGCCTCTATGACATCATCAGCTTCCCAATTCATTATGGGCTGTAGCTGTGCATTCATTCCTGTCCCGGCTGACATTTTGTTTTTTCATTTCACACGATTCATTCAGTTCTTCTTTCTTCCTCTCTTGCCCTAATTTGGGTCAATATTTTTTCCAATCTAATTCAGTATTAAATTCATTTAAATGTTTTGGGTTGACTCACAGACACTCGCTGCCACCATATTAGGTCTCCTGGTTGTTTTCTGGTTCCCATAAGTTAGAAATAATCACACTTTAAACTTGGAAAGGCTTGAGGTCTTTGTTTAATCATTCAGCCACCATGTTCACTGGTTTAGGACTGCCCCAGGCTGGTTGCCTGTTACACATCACATGACTCTCTAGTGCAGCCATGAATGTATTCCACCCCCCCTCCCCCCTCCGGAACACTTACACATAACAATTAGTTCCTAGCTAATTAGTTCCTAGCACTTTACAGATAGTATAACAATATATAACAAACACGATGTGCGATTAACCAGTGCCTGTCAGTATAATGTAGGCAGCACACCAACTTTGTGCTGCCTGCTCATTTGAATGATTGCTGCATGCAGCCAAGGCTGATCTTGCTGTTATTGACTGGATGTATCAGCAGGCACCCTAAATCATGACTTCCCAGCACCACTTAAAGCTAGCACGCAGTACTTAAAGCTAGCCACCACCCCTAAAAGGGCAAGTGCATCTTGGCTGGAGCAGCTGTTGGCAGTTGTGCAGGAACTGAATCTGACCTAGGAAGCCATGAAGATTGACACAATGTGGGAGACAGTGGGCGCCAAGCTTTTCCGACACAACACTGGAGACCTTGGTGGAGGAAGTGGCAAATAGGAGAAACATTGTGCATCCCCAGGGGGTCAGGAGGCCCTCCAGACACCCAGTGAATAGGCAGTTGGCAGTCAATACCAGGAGTCAGGCCCCAAGGATCCGGATGCAGTGCTACAAGAAGTTCAATTACCTCACACAAGTGATCATAGTCACTGCCTATCCAACATAACTGTGGATTACATTGTGCAAAAGGACTTGCAGGGTGTCACAGCAGTCCAGCAATCCGTCCTCCAACAGATTATTAAGATTGCTGAGATGCTGTCCTGGGCGAGTGGCAGTGGTCTCATGGAGCACAATCCACCTGCCCTCTCTCAGGATGACAGCATTCATCCTCTCACCACTGCCACTCTACCAGTGTCCTTGCTGTCACCTGTCAGCCAGCCACCCCAGACTGCTGATGCCCATGCCTAGATGGCCCAGTCTACAGTCAGGCCTTCTAGACCCAGAACTGCTCAAGGTCATCCTACAAGGCTATCTGCAGTCTCCTTCACTGAATGTCAGCAGCCTTCCACCAGCCATACTGAAGCTACTAGGGTAGCACTGCATAGGAGCACTAGGACGGACAAAGCTGAGGTCAGGTACTTAGGGAATACACATGATGATTAGTTGACTTTTGTATGCAATATGGCATGATTTCATCTATAAATTTAGTTTGGAATGTTTATTTTGTTGTGGCTTTTGTTTTTGCATTTTGGCCAAGGGGACACCACAATGGTCAAATAGAGGAAAGATATGGGCTGGGATTTTATCCAGGCAACTGGGATCTCGACGTCCGGCAAAAGCACCACCGAGAACCCCATGTTGCCCCTTCTGTGGGAAGCCCACTGAGTCAAGTGCCAATTAGGCACTTAACTGGACAATGACGGTGTAAGCCCCGCCCTCTGAGCAATGCCACCACGGAGGTAGTAGCTGCTGCCAGTGGAGCACCTGCCCCTGGCCCATGAATGGTGGTGTTGGACCCAGGTCAGTGGTAGATCAGGGCGGGAGAGGTCTCATGGGGTGGGGGATGTGGGGAAGGGGATGTAGGGGGGTTGGCAGCAAGGGCAGGGGGTTGGCACTCAGCGGGACCCCCCTCCCTCGATGCTGGGTCCCTCGTTCAGGCACTATGCCTTTTAACGAGGGACCCCCCCATCCCCACCCACTGGGGCGGCAAGCAACCCACACGGTTTTTCATGTCGTGCTTCCCGTGCAGCAACAGGCCCGCCCGCCGCTCGGCTAATTGCAGCAATGGCAGAATGAGGCCTTTAATTGGGCATTAATTGCCCGCTTAAGGGCTTCAATTGGTGGCCGGGCAGGAAGGTTGTATACAGGCCTTCCTGCTTGATCTTAATTTCGGCAGAGGTGGGAAGGTAGTGGGGTCCCCCCGCCACCATCCCGCCCGATTTTATGCTCTCCCCACCTCCACACTCACCGCTGGGGAGAGCATAAAATTCCCCCCCCGATGTGGGATTGTTGGTGAATGGGGAATTGGGGTTGCAGTTACTCGTGTCACACTTGAATGAGACAATCATGGATGGCCTGGGCAGAAAGGGGCTGTCTAGGTTGTCTTCTCCTTTCCTCTTGCTCCTGTTCCTCTTCTTTTCCTACTCCTCATGCTCCTGCTTCTCAGCTGCTCGTCGCATATCTCTTGGCAGGGGCTGTCCCATCATGATGGCGAAGCTGTGCAGCATGCAGCAGTCTAGCACGAATCTTGATACCCACTCTGCCAAGTATTGCAGGACTCCTTTAGAATAGTATATTGGTTCAGCACATCAATGGTCTGCTCTATCAAATTGTGTGTGGCAGCATGGCTTTCATTTTATGCATGCTACGTAGGTGCATGTGGATTGTGCACTGGAGTCATCAGCTATGTCATCAGTGGGTAGACCTTGCCACCCAGTAGCCATTCTTTGGTTCATTGTGGTGGTTACAGTGCAGCTGGCACAGTGGACTGCCACACAATGAAGGCATCATGACTTTTGCCAGCGTACTGAGCATTGTTTTAGTGCATATGGTCACACATCAGTTGGATGTTGAGTGTGTGGAATTCATTTTGATTGTGGTTGTCATATATCTCAGAGTGCATGCGGTATCAGCAAAGCAATTTGCATGCAGCCAGTGGCACCCTGCACCATGGGGAGCCTGCAATGTGGTTGATGTGTACATGTAATTCCAAAAGGCTTTTGATAAAGTGCCACATACAGGCTTGTCAGCAAAGTTAGAGCCTATGATGGATTGGGACACATTACTTAAAGGGATGACGGTGGATAGGCAACGGCAAACATTTAAAGAGCGCATGGATGAACTGCAACAATTGTTTATCCCTGTCTGGCGCAAAAGTAAAACGGGAAAGGTAGCCAAACCATGGCATACAATGGAAATTAGAGATAGCATTAGATCCAAGGAAGAGGTATATAAATTTGCCAGAAAAAACCACAGACCTGAGGATGGGGAGCAGTTTAGAATTCAGCCAAGGAGGACCAAGGGATTGATTAAGAAGGGGAAAATAGAGTCCAAGTGCAAGCTTGCGGGGAACAGAAAAACTGACTGTAAAAGTTTCAATAGGTATGTGAAGAGAAAAAGATTAGTGAAGACAAATGTAGGTCCCTTACAGTCAGAAACAGGGGAATTTATTATGGGGAACAAAGAAATGGCTGACCAACTAAATGTATACTTTGGTTCTGTCTTCACAAAGGAGGACACAAATATCATACCAGAAATGTTGGGGAACACAGGGCTTAGTGAGAGAGAAGAACTGAAGGAAGTCAGTATTAGTAGAGAAATAGTGTTGGGGAAATTGATGGGATTGAAGGCCAATAAATCCCCAGGGCCTGATGGTATGCATCCCAGAGTACTTGAGGAAGTGGCCCTAGAAATAGTGGATGCACTGGTGGTCATCTTCCAAGCTTCTATAGACTCTGGAACAGTTCCTACAGATTGGAGGGTAGCTAACATAACCCCACTATTTAAAAAGGGAGGTAGAGAGAAAGCAGGGAATTATATACCAGTCAGCCTGACGTCAGTAGTGGGGAAAATTCTAGAGTCCATTATCAAAGATTTTATAGCAGAGCACTTAGAGAACAGTGGTAGAATCGGGCAGAGTCAGCATGGATTTATGAAAGGGAAATCATGCTTGACAAATCTACTAGAATTCTTCGAGGATGTAACTAGTAGAGTTGATGAAGGGAAGCCAGTGGATGTGGTTTATTTGGACTTTCAGAAGGCTTTTGACAAAGACCCACATAAGAGATTAGCGTGTAAAATTAAAGCGCATGGGATTGGGGGTAGTGTATTGCGATGGATAGAAAATTGGTTGGCAGACAGGAAACAAAGAGTAGGCATAAATGGGTCTTTTTCCAAATGGCAGGCAGTGACTAGTGGGGTACCGTAGGGATCGGTGCGAGGACCCCAGCTATTTACAATATATATTAATGATTTAGATGAGGGAGCTAAATGTAATATCTCCAAATTTGCAGATGACACAAAACTGGGTGGGATGGTGAGTTGTGAGGAGGATGCAGAGAGGCTTTAGGGTGATTTGGACAAGTTGAGTGAGTGGGCTAATGCATGGCAGATGCAGTATAATGTGGATAAATGTGAGGTTATCCACTTTGGTAGCAAAAACAGGATGGCAGATTATTATCTGAACGGCTATAAACTGAGAGAGGGGAATATGCAGCGAGACCTGGGTGTTCTCGTACACCAGTCGCTGAAGGTAAGCATGCAGGTGCAACAGGCAGTAAAAAAGACAAATGGTATGTTGGCCTTCATCGCGAGAGGATTTGAGTACAGGAGCAGGGATGTCTTGCTGCAATTATACAGGGCCTTGGTGAGGCCACACCGGGAATATTGTGTGCAGTTTTGGCCTCCTTATCTGAGGAAGGATGTTCTTGCTGTAGAGGGAGTGCAGCGAAGGTTTACCAGACAGATTCCTGGGATGGTGGGACTGATGTATGAGGAGAAATTGAGTTGGTTATGATTATATTCACTGGAGTTCAGAAGAGTGAGGGGGGATCTCATAGAAACCTATAAAATTCTAACAGTACTTGACAGGGTAGATCGTGGGGGAGTCCAGAACCAGTGGTCATAGTCAAAGGATACAGGGTAAACTGACATGAGGAGAAATTTCTTCACCCAGAGAGTGGTGAGCCTGTGGAATTCGCTACCACAGAAAGCAGTTGAGGCCAAAATATTGTATGTTTTCAAGAAGGAGTTAGATATAGCTCTTGGGTCCAAAGGGATCAAAGGGTATGGGCTGAAAGCGGGAACAGGTTACTGAGTTGGATGGTCAGCCATGATCATAATGAATGGCGGAGCAGGCTCGAAGGGCTGAATGGCCTACTCCTGCTCCTATTTTCTATGTTTCTATGTTTCTCTGGAATAAAAGGGACAGTAGCAGCTTGGATATGAAGTTGGCTGAGTGACAGGAAACAGAGTAGTTGTGAACTCAAATAAAAGCAAAATACGCAGATGCTGGAAATCTGAAATAAAAACAGAAAATGCTGGAAATACTTAGCAGGTCTGGCAGCATCTGTGGAGAGAGAAACAGAGTTAACATTTCAGTTCTGTGACCTTTCATCAGAGTAGTTGTGAACTGTTGTTTTATGGACTGGAGGATGGTATATAGTGGGGTTCCCCAGGGGTTGGTGTCGACACCTCTGCTTTCCTTGATATATATTAATGACCTAGACCTGGATGCACAGTGCATAATTTCAAAATTTGCAGATGACACAAAACTTGCGAACTGTGAGGAGGACAGTGATAAACTTCAAGAGGACATAGACAGGCTGGTCAAATGGGCAGACAAGTCGCAGATTAAATTTAATGCAGCAAAGTGTGAAGTGATTCAAATTGGTAGGAAGAATGAAGAGAGGCAATATAAATTAAAGGGTACAATTCTAAAGGGGGTGCAAGAGCAGAGGGACCTGGGGGTACATGTGCACAAATCATTGAAAGTTGCAGGGTAGGTTGAGAAAGCAGTTAATAAAGCATATGGGATCCTGGGCTTTCTAAATAGGGGCATAGAGTACAAAAACAAGGAAGTTATGACAAACCTGTATAAAACACTGGTTTTGCCGCAACTGGAGTATTGTGTTCAATTCTGGGCACCACACTTTTGGAAGGATGAGAAGGCATTAAGGAGGGTGCAGAAAAGATTCACGAGAATGGTTCCAGGGATGAGGACTTCAGTTATGTGGATAGATTGGAGAAGCTGGGTCTGTCCTCCTTGGAAAAGAGAAGATTAAGAGGAGATTTGATAGATGTGTTCAAAATCATGAGGGGTCTGGACAGAGAAAATGGGGAGAAACTTTTCCCTTGGCCAAAGAATCCAGAACCAGAGGACACTGATTTAAGTTGATTGGCAAAAGAAGCAACAGTGACATGAAGAACAACATTCTTTACACAGCGAGTGGTTAGGATCTGGAATGTACTGCCTGAATGTGTGGTGGAGGCAGATTCAATCGAGGCCTTCAAAAGAGAACTAGATAATTATCTGAAGAGAAAGAATTTGCAGGGCTACGGAGAAAAGATGGTGGAGTGGGACTGGGTGAGTTGCTCTTGCAGAGAGCTAGCATGGACACGACAGGCTGAATGGCTTCTGTCTATGCTGTAACCATTCTATGATTCTATGATAGATTCTCTCAGGAATGTTCTAATGGATGCTGTAGAGACCTTGGGCTCTAGTAGCCTACTCAATCTGGATTCACAACGTTCCAACACAGATCACATTGAAATGTTGAGGAAACATCCAGCAACAGGAGTATGGCAGTGTTATGACCAGGTGAGAAAGAGGTCTAGGGTTCCCTTTCAGCCTTCACCTGGTCTTACCGTAACAGGGTTTAATTTTAAACACACCGTGTTTTTTATCTCCCCCTTGGTGAATCCTTGTTCACCACTTTCCAATTATAAGGTAAAGAAACAGATCTTCTTAGGTTTAAAGAAGAAAGATTGAAATTTATTAAACTTAAACATAAACTCTAATTCAGTTGATGCCTACGGATACACGTCGCGCCCACGCTAGCATGCATATGTGATACATGCAGATAGAGACAGAAAAGAGCAGAAGAAAAATAAAATGGAAAGGTTTGAAGCAATATCTGAAGAGTTGTTGTTATGGTTCTTCGAGCTCACTATAGAGTCCTTGATTGTCGTTAGATCTTGCTTTTCATTGGGGCCCAGTATTCTTCTTAAAACTTGTTCACTGTCGGAGACTTCTCTCTTGGAGTTTATGTGTCTTCAGTGGGTTTTAGAGGCTTGCGAGAATGAGATGGGAGCAGACAGGAGAGGTCTTTTCAATCCAGGAACATTCTGCTTTCTGCAGGTTCTCAGTTCAAAACTGTACAATTCAGAAAAAAACCGAGACCGCCAAGCAGGTTAGTCATGTAACTAACTGGTCTGCTCATGTCTGTTTGTGGATTGTATTGAAGCAGGGAATAGCTCCTTTGTTCCCAAACACTGTCTGTTAATGTACAAAAATGTCTTTCCAGCTAGGGGCCTGGAAACCCCTTGTCACAGGCCTTCTCTTCTTCCCAGCAACAATTTGAAATGTAATGTCCACATGGCGAAATTAATGTGCCTCGTTCTTGGCAGGTGGGGGCTTGCTTGACAGCAGGAATAAGTACCATCGTGGAAACTGTCTCTTACAGTGATGTAACATCTGTACTGCTAACTACTTCATTGAAATGAGCCAGAAAGAGGGCAAGATCTTGGCGGCCACTACAGCCACTGACGTGGTATCTTCATAATATGTCCAGGGGGACAGCAAGTTAAAATTTTTTGCCATATTACAAGTGGATCTGACTTCACATACCTGTGGAATTCCTCCTTGTCCTCTAACTCTTTGAGGGTAAGAGGAATGCTCAGAGAATGCCTCCCCGACTGTTGGAGGCAGAAAAGGAAAGAAACAACATCAATCAAAATCTGAAAAAAGGTGGAAAATTGAAAAACAAAACAACAAATACATTTATTTACATAGCACCTTTAACATCGTAAAAATCCCAAGGTGCTTCACAGAAACATTGTCAAACAAAATTTGACACTGAGGTACATAAGGAGATATTAGGGCAGATGACCAAAGGATCAGAGAGGTAGGTTTAAGGAACATCTTAAAGGAGGAAAAAGAGGTGGAGAGGCAGAAAGGTTTAGGATGGAATTCCAGAGCTTAGGGTCTCAGCAGCTGAAGGCACGGCCGTCAGCGGTGGAGCAATTAAAATCATGGCTCCAGAGGTGAGAATTGGAGAAATGTAGATATCTCAGGAGGATTGTATGGCTGGAGAAGATTACAAAGATAAGGAGGAGCAAAGCCATGGAGGGATTTATAAACAAGGATGAGAATTTTAAAATCATGGCGTTGCTTAACTGGGAGCCAGAGGTGATAGGTGCTTGAGACTTGGTGTGAATTAGGCCACAGGTAGCAGAGTTTTGAATAACCTCAAATTTGCGGAAGGGAGAAAGTGAGAGGCTGGCCAGGAGTGTGTTGGAATAGACAAGCCTAGAGGTAACAAAGGCATGAATGAAGGTTTCAGCAGAAAATGAGCTGAGGCAGCGGCAGTGTCAGGTGATGCTATGGAGGTGGAAATAGGTAGCCTTAGCAATGGCAGAGATATGAGGTCGGAAGGTCATCTGGGGATCAAATATGACAGCAAGATTAAGAACAATCTGGCCTGTACAAACCAGTGTATCTAATTAAATACAACAAAAACAACCAAAAAACCTATTCAAATCCATTGAAATGCTACAATGCACAATAATTAATTTGCACTTTTTCTCATTTCTAGACCCAGAAATCGTGGATTGAAGGAGTTTTCTATAAGCGTGAATGTGGAAAAATTATAACCAGTTCAAAAGATTCACACAGGTTAGAGACAACTTTTAACACATTCATAAGATTTGCAGGCACGCCTCTGAAATTGACTTAGGCAATAAATCATACAAATCTATTTATTGCAGTTCATTGATAGATAATTATAAATTATTATTTTTTAATGACTAATAACACTTTGCAGCTATAGGGCTTGGGTGGCAGGAAAGAATATATTTTCTGTTATCAGCTAAAACCTGGCACTTGAATGCAGTAGAAAGTGTAATGCTCATCGACTTGGACCCAGGCTGACCTCACGGAATATCCTTTGATTGTCCCTAACTACATTTTCAAGTGAGCTACAGGTCCATATTGGGCCTGGCATGGGAAGATAACCAAAGGGAAGAGGATGTGGAAAATTGTGGGAATCCAACTGCAACATAAGCAGTAGATAAGCGGTAGCATTCTTGGCCCTGCGTCAGAGAGTCGTGAGTTCAAGTCCCAATCCAGAAACTTCAGCACATAGTTCAAGCTGATCCTCTGGGCTGAATTTCTTGTCCCCCCCCAGGGGTGGGGCCTGAAAATACTAGTGCCAGCCAATGTGCCAGTTTTGATACACTGTTCTGGCACTGGCGGTGTTCACTGGGGTGGGAGATGCGGGTAGGGCAGGACAGTGATCCCGTCCACCTTCCGATTAAGGCCATTTAAAGTACTGATGAAGCTTGTTAGAGGGGAAGGTTTGAATCCACACGGGTTTCTTGCACTGTCTGTTGCTGATCAGCTGAAGGGAGGTGGGTACAGAGTGGGCTGCCAGTCATGTCTGCCCCAGGGATTTACCCCAGCCCCATAAGATTGTCAGCAGGACAAAGGAGGGAACTCACATTTGGAAAGGAGGTGCTCATGGCACTGTGCAGGTGCTGGGGAGAGCGAAAACTCAATGCTAGGGCATTGAATGGGGTCGTCACCACCCTGGCATTGCAGGGGCAGAAGAGCAGGGGGCAAGGGTGCCAATCACAATAGGGCATCACCTGTCCAAAAGGAAGGCTGCAGCTGGCAATAGGGCATGATTGTCAGATTTTGGGCTTGGTAGCACTGAGGGGCAACACCCTCCGCAGGAAGGGTGGAACCCTGAACAGCAGGAGGGCATGGGAGAGGAAAGGGGGCAGGAAGGTCATGGAGTCCATACCTTCAGCACAGCATCTTCCGCTAAAGATGGAGCTACGTGGAGATGACCGAGACCCTGTGCCGCAGGAGACCTTGACTCTCCAGATGGTCACAGAGATCTGTGCCCTCATCACTGAAGACCTCACACCTCGCAGTCCTAGTCATCATGCTCTGTCAGTAGCATAAAAGTTACTGAAGCCTTGAACTTCTTTGCCTTTGGCTCCTTCCAAGCATCAGCTGCAGACCTTGGTGGCACCTTGCAAGCAACAGCACGCCACTGAATCTCGCATGGCTCTGATCCCTCATTGTTAGAGTTGGATAGTACAATAATTTCACAAAAGATGCGGCTTTGCAGGGACAGAGGGCATTGGCTTTTGCCACCATCGCTGAATTCCCCCAGGTGCAGGGCATCACTGATTTCACCATGTGGTCATCAAGGCACTTAGCAACTGCTCACTCAGATCCATCCTTCCACTCCCTCAATGTCCAACTGGTCTGTGACCATAACAAGAGCTTCCTCCATGCGTGCGTTCACTTTCCTGGCAGCTGCCATGACTCCTTCATCCTCTGGCAGTCCAGGCTGCCTCAGATCTTCACTTCAATCCCCAAAGTGCATTGATGGATCCTAGGGGACAAGGGCTATCCCTTGAAGACATGGATACTCATCCCTCTACAGGAGCTCAGACAGAGGCACAGAGGCGACACAGTAGGGCAACCACTGAGCAGACCTTAGGGCTTCTGATGATGTGCTTCTAATGCCTGGACTGGTTTGGTGATGCCCTCCAATACCCTCCTGGAAGGGTCTGGGTCAATGTGGTGGTCTGCTGCACTCTCCATTACATGACCCTCCAGAGAGGTGTGGACCTTGAGGACAGTGAGGCCCTGGTGCTGTGGAAGGCTTTGGCACACTTAGCAGATCTTTCCCTTAGGATCACCAGCAGCCTCAGTGATGGCTGCTGTGAGGAGTCTAAATCAGTCCCCCACTTCATCTGACCCACCTCCGTTCCCACTCCCACTGGCTCTAATTGGACAGGAAATCCATTTGCATATCAATTAAGAGCTCATTCCCATGAAAATTGGGACCTTAATCAGTTTCTGATTAAGTTCTTGACACACAGACATCCTGACTCTTGTTTCCCTCCTCCATGGCGAAAATTCAGCCCTCTAGTGCATTACAGTGGGAGTGCAGCACTGTTGTAGATGCTGCCCATTGAATGAGTTGTCAAACTAAGGCAACAGAAAAGATCCCTTAGCATTATTTTGCAGAAGAGCAGGCTAGTTCTCCCTGGTGTTCTGGCCAGTATTTATCCCTCATCCAAAATCAATAACACAGATAATCTGGTCATTATCTCATTCCTGTTTGACCTTGCTGAGTGCAAATTGGATTCTATGTTTAGAATTAGAACATTACAGCGCAGTACAGGCCCTTCGGCCCTCGATGTTGCGCCGACATTACAACAGTGAATACACTTCAAAAGGTCTTCAATTGGCTGCAAAGTGCTTTGAGATGTCTTCAGGTCATGAAAGATACTATATAAATGCAAGGTCTTTTCTATATAGGGGATACAAATTTTTTCAGTCTTTCTTAAAGTTGCAGTTGATTTCTATGCATTTTGCAGTCTTTCCAATGACTGAAATGGCAATGGAAGTGACTGGTAAAAGCCTAGGGAAGGTGAAATAAATGTGAAGGCAGGAAATAGTATATTTTGGTAAGTGTCAAAGCAGCAAGGCACCCAAACTCTCATTTAATGGGCAGTGAAGTGGAAATGCAGCCAAGAGAGGTGGGTGTGAGGAAGGTTGTTCTGCTTGGCATTGCAGGGTACATTACTACATCACTGTGCTTGGCAAATGGTGGCAAAAAATATTGAGGGAGGAGGTGACCTTGACTGCTAGTGACAGTGCCATCACTATAGCGCAGTTTGGCTCCATTTGCCCTGGCTCTGTACAAAGCTGCAGCCGATGGAGCCAGGTTTCCACAGTCATTGCCAGCTAGAAGTATGGCCCTGCAGATATGGGAAAGATGATTTTCCTGGGTTCTTAAATACCACCAAAAATCATAACAGGATTCATTTAAATATATTTAAATAAAACTATGGTTCTTTTTTGTCAAACCACTTTTGGCCAGTTTAAAGTGCATGTTGGAAAATATGCCAGGTGCTAAAGTAGTGCAGATTTGGGCATATGAATCTGAACTAGATTTCCCCTAATCCCTGGTCCCCTGTGCCTATTCTACTCCTGTGTCTTCGGAACTGAAAATCTATCCTACTATTATGTTTAGCATACAATTCTGTCACTTGTGGTCCCCAAGTTTGTATTCAGTCCAGCCTGGTAAGATGAAAGACTTTTCCCTCCGCTGATTACTTGGGCCTGTGTGGAAAGAAAATGGTCATCCACAACCCAGTTATAATTGGCACTGGATCCGCAGAACAAAACAACTACCACTCACCAAACGTTGGCGGTACATTGGTAATCAGAAAGGCTACAAGGATGGCTGGTGTGGAAAATGGAAATGTGCTGGTGAGGGAATGATTGCTACTCTGAGGTTGGTACTAAGATACATTTCTGAGAAACAGTAGAGGAAGATGTACTTTGCAATCAGGTAATCCACCTGATGTGGAAGTACTTAATAGTGGTACTGCGTCCATTAATGGGAAGATGTTTTATTCTGCAACACTGAACACCGATTCACCTGTGGAAGAAATAGAAAGCCAGTTTACAACTGCCACTGATTTCTAATAGCTTTTGGATTGATCGGACACTGTGCAAAATTATTAAACCAAATTCTTATTGATGGCAGGTGTCTTCCAGGATGCCAGATTTGCCAGAACCTGGTGAGGTAAGGACATTTTCTAATTTTATTATTTATCACAGTGTTTTATAAACAATACATGAAGTCAGACCTCCTGCTGCTCTGCAAGTGCGGTAGAGTGGAAATGCAGTTCTGCTGCTGACCTTTATTCCTTATTCTGCTGGAGTATCCAGGGGTAGGGTGAGGTCACCAGCTTTAAATAATCATAGACGGTCCCCATCCCAGTATGAGCATATCTTGGGTGCCTGCTGGGTGGAGTGGGGGAGTAAGATGTGGCAAGCTACTGGGTGTGGGGGAGGGGCAAGTTGGCACCACTGGCTTCAAAGAACCCCTTGTAAGATGGTTGTTCTGTAATTTTCAGGCAGCAATTTTCTGAAGTTATCCAGGCCATTACCATGGTTTAGAGATCCCAATGGGAGACCCCAATTCTTCTGTGACAATGAGTTGCATTCTGGCTTATTCCCAATGTTCAAATTGACGTATAGACAGGAGGCAGGAACTATGGAAAATTCAGTGGAGGAAGCCCTACCACAGGACCCAATGCCTTGTGATATCAGGGTTCTTTTATGGGGCAGACAGTAGCTCTGTCTACCCCAAGCCTCAATAGAAACTTTAGGAATCCTCTTCTGGGCAAAGACATGATGGGTAATTGTGACTTTGTGTGATTGTGTAAAATGGATGATAGCAAGTCAGCAGGTCATTTTATATCTTTCCCGATTTTTATTTCCATTGACTTCAGGTTATTCCTGATCTTCCGCACCCTTTTTGGTTCTCTCGGCTTGTTTAATCTCCTCATTGCACCTCAGGCCCCAAGAAAATTCAAGGCCAAAATGTTTTATTTTTAGTTTAGAGATGCAGCACTGAAACAGGCCCTTCGGCCCACCGAGTCTGTGCCGACCATCAACCACCCATTTATACTAATGCTACACTAATCCCATATTCCTACCACATCCCCACCTGTCCCTATATTTCCCTACCATCTACCTACACTAGGGGCAATTGCTAATGGCCAATTTACCTATCAACCTGCAAGTCTTTGGCATGTGGGAGGAAACCGGAGCACCCGGAGGAAACCCACGCAAACACAGGGAGAACTTGCAAACTCCACACAGGCAGTACCCAGAATTGAACCCGGTTCGCTGGAGCTGTGAGGCTGCGGTGCTAACCACTGCGCCACTGTCAGATTTTTAAGTTAAACCATTTAATGAGGCATTGGTATTGTTTTATGCTATTGTATAACTTGTACCAGGTGATATTGTATCCAGTATGTCCTATACTCACAGAAAGCATTTTGTTTAGATAGGGAGGCTTCCATAATTTTAAATTCAGCAGTTCAATTGAGATAGGCACTCTGGTGTCTGTGATGGGATTGCTGGAGTTAAGTACATGCTGTCCTCACTTTTGTAGCTGAAGAGCTGTGAATGCCATGGCAGGAGAATTTAGGTTGACTTTCTTGGATGGAATAACTGCAGTCATTGGTCAATGTATGGAGGAGTTTTGAGCTGATGGATTTGAGCTGTTCCAGAACACACTGATCTTTGCAGCAAGAGCAGAGTAATGAAGGGAGTATTGGGGGAGGGGTGTCTTCAACATCCTCTGATTTTCATTGCCATCAGAGCAGTTCCACTGTGTATGCACAGAACATAATTAAAGCAAAATTTCATAATTATTAAATTATTACAGCAGTGCGGTGGCACCCCACAAATAGCATCACGTAGTGCTAGGATGTGGATTCAGACTCATATTTCTCATATAGGCCTGTGTTACTGATGTTAACAGTGTCGATGCAGGTGGGTAAGGAGCAAAAACCAGGTACTTGCCAAAGAACTGAAGGGAAAAATGGGGGTGGTGCTTGGTTAGTGGCATGTGTCAATATTTCTGGGCAAATGTGGCAGGTGGGTGTGAAAGGTACACCTGAAATGGTGCTTGCGATCACCTGCCCGATACAAATGAGGTGTCCTCCTATTCTCTCCTATGAACTCTGGCAGAGATCAGTGCTGGAGGGCACTATTGGGTGCATTCCTGGTGCTGCCACTCGGATAGCAGCCTTTGAAATGATAAGATCTGAGAGTTTTGGAGGGGATTGTCTTGAGGAGCTGTAGTTAGCTGGTTCTACATCTCCCCAAATAAACTGGGAGCAGTGAAAAAGTGGACGGTACTCTACTGTAGTTGCCTTGATGCAGAGGGAGAGTGCAGGAGAACAGAAATACACATATCAGGACACCTATTTGAAGAGACGATAATGAATGTGTTCTTTTCAAAGTACTCCTTCATCTCTCTGCTAAAAGAAAATCCCACCTATTGGGTGATTTTATTTTTTTCTTTGAAAAGAAATGAATAAAGTTCAGATATCTGGATTTTACTGCAAAATTTACAGTTTGTCCCAATGCAGTAATTGACACTGCTGAACATAATATATTTTTAAACTGGACTGTTTCACCACTTGATGATTTGTTCTTGTGTCGCATATTTAAAAAGGATAAAGTACTTCAGGTAAATATTTGAAAGTAGTTTATGAAATATCTGCTATAAGCTGACTTGGGGTATATCTGGCATCTCCTAAATTGTATCATTCGAAATAAAACATTTCCGCTTTAATGTTGACTTTGATCCTTGTACTTTGAATGCAGATGCTGCTGTGGGCGACTGGTTGGGGATCACCCTGGCTTAGATATCAAGTTACCAGTCTATTTATCAGCTCGCGATGGTGAAGAGGAAGAGTGGTGTGTTGAGAATCACACCATAGCGAGTCCAACTGATGCCTTTGGTACCATAGACTTCCAGGATGGTGCTTATTCCTACCGTGCTAAGGTTGGTTGCATTTCACAGGCAGTAGATACAGGGCACAGGGAATCAGCCAAGGTGCTAACATCTCTCATTAAAGCATTTAATGCTCCCATACAAGTGTCTATAAATGTGGCAACAGACTCATTGGTCCTGATTTTAACTAACCCTGCCTGGTCCAGGCAAGGAAACAGTTAAAATTAGAGCAGTTACTTTCTCCCTCTGATGCTGCTGCCTTCCTACAATATCCCAATGTTAACCTGCTCTGTTGTGCAGGCAAGCGGGACACCCACAGGAAGGAGGCAGGGTCTTTCTTTAAATATGCAGACCTTGGATCCTAACTTCAATTTTAGTTGGAGGTGAGCAGTGACAGCTTCCCCTTTAGACCAGACCTGTTGGGAGCTGGACTGTGGGCTAGGAGAGGCCCAGACAGATGGCTTTTAAAATTTAATTTTAGGTTTCCTGGGAGGCCTGAGGAGCAGGAGTGCTCTTGCAGGCCACCTGAGAAAGCTTTGGGCCTTTCTTGCCCCGAGCTCCCCCTTTTTTGGTATTGTACTTTTAGTACAGATTTAGTTCAATATTTCTGAACTTTTTATTATTGGTGGAATAAGGTTAATGATTTAGTTTTGCCAGTGCAGATTTTTCTGTGGCAGGAGCATACATTGGGAATTCCAATACAGAGGTGAATGTATTGTGTCCAATTTCCAACCAAGAGATAATATTTAGCTAAATATAAATTGTTGGAATAACCTTGTGGGTACAATTTTTACTTATGCAATATGGTGACTTTATTGTTAGATGTCGCAAATATTATTATTGTCTATTATTGCCCTGTAGGTCATCAGTAATTGAAAGATTTGCAGCACTTCAGTAGAACAGACAAAAGAGGACACTTTAAAAAGAGTTTTTCCAATATCAATTTTATTTAGAGATACAGCACTGAAACAGGCCCTTCAGCCCACCGAGTCTGTGCCAACCATCCACCACCCATTATACTAATCCTACATTAATCCCACATTCCTACTCCACCCCTATCTTCCCTCCCTATACTAGGGGCAATTTATAATGGCCAATTTACCTATCAACCTGCAAGTCTTTGGCTGTGGGAGGAAACTGGAGCACCCGGCGAAAACCCACACAGTCACAGGGAGAACTTGCAAACTCCGCACAGGCAGTACCCAGAATTGAACCCAGGTTACTGGAGCTGTGAGGTTGTGGTGCTAACCACTGCACCACCCTAGGAGTTTGCATAGGAGTTTAGGAAGCCATAAGATCTATAGCAACCTTATACCGTCCCAGCTGGCAGTTCCCTGTTCCTTCTTTTCTACCACTGCTTGCTCTTCCTCACCTGTGTTTCCTTTATAAGTTCAGTAGCAGCATCCTCTGAAAAGACAAGCTGTGCTTGTGCTTGGTGTTGACGAGAGGGGTGCAGGGTGTTGTGTGATGCCATCATATTCTAGGCCAATGGCAGTTGGCTCCTCGAGGCCTACAAGAAAGGAAAGAAATAATGTTTGATGTAATGATGGTTTCAAATACAGCTTGCCTTAATATATGATGTGTGTATAGTTGTGAATTTTCTTGTGTGACAGTGAATGTGAAGGGGTTAAGACATAAGAACAGCATGGTACGAGCCTGGAAATTGAGAGGGGCCTATATCTTTACCAATACTCCCTCTGAGCTCTTATATGTAAAACTATCCTGAAGTGGTCTCCTTGATGGTTGTCAAAAGCTTGTGCTTCCTGACCCCATAATGCAGTTTGGGTATATTCTCCTATATTATGTGCAAGCAGAAAATTATTCATGAAATGTGGTAAACTGAGAGATTACATAGGCATTGACAGATATATGACATTTAGGGTACAGTAAATGACCATATATCATTCAGCTAGATTGTATTGTAGTGATTTGATGTGTAAAGCCATTGAAAGATATCAGCATGACAAAGTTTTCAATTGTAAGTTACACCTGGAATGTATGTAGTGCATGTATGTTTATTCATGAGTTGCTATGGAAAGATCTGTAAAGTTATGTGGGAGAACAACATGGAGGAGCAGAATATCTAAAATGGATTGACAGACAATGCTTTGTGGCCTAATTACTTGAACTATTTACCTGCTACATGCTACTGTTGTTTAGTCTTCCCTTACCAGGTTTCTTAATATATACTGATTCCTTTTGCATCTGTTTCCGAGTGTTAAGGCTGACTACTGATTTCTGCCAGGCCTGGGGAATTGATAGCTTTGGGGAGGATACCCTGTTAGTGACAAACAGAGGAAACTTTTCTTACATCCAGCTGCTACAGCAGTGCTTCCAATTTGTCAACCTGGAAACATGGCTTGGGTGCTGCAGTATTCCTACTTACTGAAAGATTCCATCTCTTGCCTCCATGTTGGGTTTGTTTTTCCTATTTCTATTGTGTTTTGCTTTTTCTTTCCCTTACTTTCTTTCCCCTTTAGAAAAGGTAAACTAATTTCCCTCCATATGCAGCCTTTAAAGCAGCACCTTTGAGTGGCTTCCAGCTGTTAAATTTTCCTAGCAGGTTCTACCAAAATACAACAGGACAACATAATCAGTCCTACAATATGATAATATTGAGTAATAATTGGGGAGATTTTCCTAACAACAAACTCATTGTACTCTATTTTGTATTCACTGTTGAATTTTCTTCAGTATATTAGAGTCTCATATGACACTGAACTGCACCAGTTGCTCCATTTAATGTTGAAGGAATGGCTGATGGAACTCCCAAAACTGTTAATATCTGTCCACGGAGGTAGCCAGAACTTTGAACTTCCTCCAAAAGTGAAACAAATCTTTGGGAAAGGACTTATCAAAGCAGCTGAGACTACCGGGGCCTGGATAGTGACCGAGGGCATCAACACAGGTAGGTTGAATTCTATTTGTCACATTTGAGGTTCAGATATGGTAAAGCCAGAACTATTTAATTACTTAACAGATATGAGCCAGCATTCAAAACCTACAGACCAGTTTGCATAGTAGTTTTGCAGATTCTCACTGTTGGTTCTTCTCAAGGTAATTATTTATAATTTAACAATTTTACCTCAAAAATTTGTGAGATTCTTTTGACTCATTTACACAGTCATATTGACAGAGGAAGCCAAGGCCAGTTGCTTTCCACATTACTAGCAGATTGTGTAGAGATAAGCAGATATAGAAGATGCGAGGACTTATTCAACAGGCAGTAGAAGAGGTGATACAGAGCTCTGATAAAAATGATCCTATATGGACTTAAACATCACAGTGAGCTGGATGGCTAGGGGCCTTCTCTCCTTTCTATAATCTTAGGCTCTTTACAATAGATGTCCTCAAGCCCTCCAATTTGACTTTCTCAGATAGACTTTGACCCTTTTTTGTTGACAATTCTGGAATGGAATGCTAGACATCACTTGGACAGAACTTTTTTTGATTTGATCATGGGATGTGGGCCTCACTGGCAAGGTCAGCATTTATTGCCCTTCCTTAACTGACCTTGAGAAGGTGGTGATGAAGCCACCTTCTTCAACCACTGCTGTCCTTGTGCTGTAGGTATATGTAAGGTGAAGGGAAGTATGTGGAGTGCTGGGGGAGGAGGGAAGGTGCTGTGGCCAGGTTTAATGCAGAGAAATAGAGAATAGAGGCTCATTTTCACCCTCGCTGTCCAGGTCAATTTGTTGAAGCACTTGCGACACTGAATGCACTCTTGGGATGATACTGCAGGCATTGACATTGTTTGCAGCTTTCTACTATTCCAGGCCAACAGAACCTGGTGAAAAAACCAAGATCTTCTGATATTAGCAAATTGAGATATATGCAAGCTAGTAAAAACTTTGAGCTGAATCTTTGGGGTCCCCGAAGTCAGGAAAAGAGGTGGGTGGGGGGTGGCAGGCAGTGCCAGGGGGGGAGATGGTGGGGAACAAAAATACTGGTACTGGACAGCGTGGCAACTTCAAGACGCCAGCAATAAACACCAGGGTGGTGTGGGGAGGGTGGGACAGGAATCTTGCTCTCCTCCCAATTGAGGCTAATTAAAGCTCTTTAAAAACTCGTAAAGAGCTTGTCAAAGTTTGGGTTTTAAATCTTTAAAGGGGCGCATGGATTACTTGTGTCTTCAGAAACAGATCAGCTGAAGACAGGTGGGTAAAATTGGGGAGCCAGTCCTGGCTACCCCAGGGATATACACGGCCCCATAAGAGGGTTAGCTTGGTAAAGGGGGACTTGGTACTTGGTATGGTGGAAGGGAGAGTGGGCACTCAACGTCCGGTCTTTGAATAGGGTTGGCACCCCTCTGGCATCATGGGAGCAGAAAAGCGGGGGAAAGGCTGCCAAGGACAGTTGGGTGGCCACCTGCCCAGAAGGAAAGCTCCAGCTGGCAATGGGAGCACAATTGTCAGAATTTGGGACCGGTGGCAATGAGGGGCAACACCCTCTGCAGGAAAGGCAGAACCACGGGGATCAGGAGGGCATGGGAGAGGAAGGAGGGGCAGGAAGGCAGCCAAACCCTCAACACAGGATCTACCACTGAAGATGGAGCTATTTGGAGATGACTGAGATGCTGTGCCATAGGAGACTGCACCTCCCCTGGCAGATGGTCACAGACATCTGTGCCCTCATTACCAAAGATCTCGTAACTCACAGCACTGGTCGTCATGCCCTGCCAGTAGATGTCAAAGTCACTGTGGCCTTGAACGTCTTCCAAGGATTTGCTGCGGACCTTAGTGGCATCTCAAAAACAGCTGCACACCTCTGCATCTCTTTGTCAGAGCTGGAGAGCACATTGTTTAATGATAGACACAGCCTCGCAGTGACAAAGGGCATGGGTTTTGTTTTAGTTGACTTGGTGCATTGCTGCAGTGCATCTTGCAGATGGTACATACTGTTGCCACTGTGCGTCTGTGGTGGAGGGAACAAATGTTGTAGATGGGGTGCCAATCAAACGGGCTGCTTTGTCCTGGATGGTGTCGAGCTTCTTGAATGTTGTTGGAGCTGCACCCATCCAGGCAAGTAGAGAGTATTCCATCACACTCCTGATTTGTGTCTTGTAGATGGTGGACAGGCTTTGCGGAGTCAGGAGGTGAGTTACTTGCTGCAGGATTCCTACTCTCTGACCTGCTCTTATAGCCACGGTATTTATATGTCTACTGCAGTTCAGTTTCTGGTCAGTGATAATCCCCAGGAAGCTGACAGTGGGGGATTCAGCAATCATAATGCTGTTGAATGTCAAGGGGAGATGGTTAGATTCTCTCTTGTTGGAGATGGTCATTGCTTGGTACTTGTGTGGCATGAATGTTACTTGCCACTTATCAGCACAAGCCTGGATATTGGTTATGCCTTCATCAATGGTTTCCCTTAAGTGCAAGGCACCATCGATTTCACCCATTTGACCATTAAGGCACCCAGCGACCAGCCAGTGGGATCCATCAACTGGAAGGGCTTCCACTCCTCAAAGTCCACAAGACCTTTCTCCATGTGTGCGTTTGCTTTCCTAGCAGCTGCCATGACTCTGTCATCCTCCGCAGTCCAGGCTGCCTCAGATCTTCACTCCAACCCCCAAAGTGTGTGAATGGATCCTGGGGAGAAGTAATATCCCTTGAAGGCGAATGACCCCTCTATGGGAACCCCAGACAGAAGCACAGAGGTGATACAACCAATGCCACCTGTTCACTAGCACAACCATTGAGCAGGCGATCGGGCTTCTGAAGATGCGATTCCAGTGCCTGACCTGGTCAGGTTGCACTCTCCAATACCCACCTGCAAGGGTCTCGGTCACAGTGGTGGTCTGCTATGCTCTCCATAATGTGTCCCTGCAGAGATGTGTGCACCTTGAGGAAAATGGGGCCCTGGAAGGAGACAGCTCTTTGTGAGGGTAGTAGGAGCAGGAGGTGAGAGAGGAAGGGGTAGAGGAGGCAGATGGAGCTGATGCTGAACAGACAGGTTCCCCTGCTGCACAATAAGGTGACCTCCTCCTGCCACCCTCTGGCAACAGGATCTCCTTCCTTTCCCTCATGGCGTCCAGCATTAGATCCCGGTCAGCATTGATGGAGCGAGGGGCTGTCCTGCCCCTGGCACCAGGCCTCTAGCTCCCCTGTGACACCTCGCTTCCCTTTGGTGAAGTGGGAGGCAGATCTCTCCCTGAGCAGAACCATCAGCCTCAGTGATGGCTACCTTGGGGTGTCTACATGGGCCCCACACATGATCTGAGCCACCTCCATTCCTGCCCCCACTGTCTCTAAGTTGATAGGAAACCCATCTTCATACCACTTAAGGGCTTCCCCACGTGAAAATCTTAACTTTAATCAGTTTCCCACCAGAGGTGGGTTTCTGACCCAAAAACAAACCCAGCCCCTGCCTCCTTGGTGAAATTCAGCCCTTTATCTGTGGTCCCTGAGGCTTTCTGGTATGCAACTAAGTGACCTATGTGATCAAAAGCTTCAGCAGTCCTAATGTAAAGCACCTTTTAGAACCTGTTATTGCTGGTAAATGGATGAGATCATTAATCTTATGGCACTGAGCAGCATGCAGGGGAACATGGACATAGCAGTTAATGCTATGTCCACCTCGTGCTACTGCGCTTGGCTAGATTCTTTAGGTGGTCTTGTTTCTGAATCCCAAATAAGATCTCTCTCTCATCTCGACTTGTGCCAGCTGTACTTCTATTGATGCTTTTGAAAATTTGAGAATTCTGCACCTTAAACCTGAACTGTCAGTCCTTTTACGATGTTTCGCCCCTCCTTATCTCTATAAACTATTCGAGCTGTACAACCCTCCGAAATATGTGCGCTCCTCCAAATCTGGCCTCTTGCATATTCCCAATATTCATCACCCCATCATTGGTGGCCGTGCTTTCAGCTGCCTAGGCTCTAAGTCATAGAATCACAGAATGGTTACAGCATAAAAGGAGGCTAGTCGGCTTGTCAAGTCCACCCCAGCTCTCTGCAAGAGCAATTCAGCTAGTCCTACTCCCCCGCCCTTTCCCCACAACCCTGCAAATGTTTTACCTTCAGGTGCTTATCCAATTCCCTTTTGAAAGCCACTGTTGAATCTACCTGCACCGCACTCTCAGGCAGTGTATTCCAGATCCTGACTGGCCTGTAATTGCTCGGCTTATCTTTACATCTTTATCTTACATTTTTGAACAAGGCTGTAACGTTTGCAATTCTGCAGTCCTCTGGCACCACCCTCGAGTCTAAAGAAGACTGAAAAATTTTGGTCAGTGCCGCTGCGATTTCCATCTTCACTTCCCTTAGTATCCTTGGATGCATCTTATCTGGTCCTGGTGCTTTATCCACTTTAAGTACAGACCAAATACTATCAAATACTTCCCGTTTATCAATTTTAAACCCCTCTAGTGTCTGACTTACCTCCTCTTTCAACATTGCCTTGTTTGCATCTTCTTCCTTGGTGAAGACAGATGCAAAGTATTCATTTAATACCTCAGCTATGCCCTCTGCCTCCATGTGTAAATCCCCTTTCTAGTACTTAATTGGCCCCACTCCTCCTTTTACCATCATTTTATTATTCATACCCCTATAGAAAACTTTGGGATTTCCTTTAATGCTAGATGCCAGTCTCTTTTCATGCTCTCTCTTTGCTTCTCTTATTTGCTTTTTCACTTCCCCTCTGGACCGTCTATATTCAGCCTGGTTCTCAATATTATTTTCTACCTGGCATCTGTCATAAGCACACTTTTTTTTCTTTATCTTAATCTCTACCTCTTTTGTCATCCAGGGAGCGCTGTATTTGTTTGCCCTACTTCTTCCCTTTGAGGGAACAAACTTTGACTGTGCCCAAACTATCTCTTCTTTGAAGGTGGCCCATTGTTCATCTACCAGTTTTCCTGCCAGCTTTTGACTCCAATTTATTCGCCCCAGCTCCATTCTTACCCCATTGAAGTTGGCCTTCCCCAGTTAATTATTCTTACCCTGGATTGCTCTTTGTCCTTTTCCATTTTCACCCAAAACCTTATGATACAATGATCACTATCCCCTAAATGCTCTCCCACTGATACTTGATCCACTTGGCCCACCTCTTTCCCAAGACCCAGGTCTAGCAGTGCTTCCTTTCTTGTTGGACTAGCAGCATACTGTTGTAGAAAATTTTTCTGAACACACTCTAGGAACTCTTGCCCCTCACTGCTCTTTACACTACTATTATTCCAGTCTATGTTTGGATAATTGCAGTCCTCCATTATAACTACCCTATAATTTTTGCACCTCTCTGTAATTTCCTTGCAAATTTGTTCCTCCACATCCTTCATACGAGCTGGTGGCCTATAGACAACACTGAGCAATGTAACGGCACCTTTTTTGTTCCTTAGCTCTAGCCAAATTGATTCTGTCCTCACTCCTCTCGGACATCCTTTTTCTCCATCACTGCAATGCTCTCCTTAATCAATACTGCCACCCCGCCCCCTTTTTTCCCTTTCCTATCTTTCCTGAACAACCTGTATGCAGGAATATTTAACACCCAGTCCTACCCTTCTTTGAGCCAGGTCTCTGTTATTACCACAACATCATGTTTCTACATGGCAATCTGTGCCTGTACCTCACCAGTCTTATTAACCACACTCCATGCATTCACATACATGCACATTAACCCTGATTCAGACTTTATTACTTTCTCCCTTACTCTGACCCCACTTAATAACTTACTATTCCCTACCCTCGTGCTATCTATCTCCTCCAATATTCTGTGCTCCTTGGTATTCCTTTCTAATATTTGCTCCTGGTTCCCATATCCCTGACAAGTTACCAATTTTGCTTCCCTCCAATATGAGCTCCCTCTAAGGTTCTCATCCCCTGACAATCTAGTTTAAACCCTCCCCAACAGCACTGTGAGGTTATTCATCCCAGTCCTGCTAAGTTGCAACCCGTCCATCTGCCCCAGAACTGGTCCTAAAGTCTCAGATATCTGATGCCCTCCCTCCTACACCAGTTCTCCAAACATGTGTTCAATCGCTCAATTCTCCTATTCCTATGCTCACTTGCACGTGGGACTGGGAGTAATCTTGAGATTACTGTTTTTGAGATCCTGCTTTTTCATCTCCTCCTACCTTCCTAAAATCTGCTTTCAGGACCTCATCCCCCTTCTTACCTATGTCATTGGTACCAATGTAGATCACGACCTCTGGCTGTTTGCCCTCCCCCAGAAGAATGTTGTCATGCAGACCCCCACCTGACAAGAATGTGGCATATTAATTTGTCACATGAACATTGATTTTAAACTGTTGCTGGAGTGAAGAAAGGACTTGTTAAAAAAAAAATCTCCAAACACTTGGCTGGAAAAATATTTGCATACTAATAGACGGTGCTTGGAGAGACAAAGGACTATTCCTTGGTCCACTTGTGATTACCAGACATTGAAGGTGAGAATGCTCACATTCCAGGATGACTGCTAAGATGGCAGAATCCACAAACATAAGTGGTCAAACCAGCTAGTCACATGACTAACCTGCTGGGCAACCTGGGGTTTTTTGAATTGTGCCACAGAGAAAGAAGAAGGCTGTTTGAACTGGAGCGTGCACTGGGCCCCAACGAATTGCAAGTCTGATCGGCAACAAAAGACTTCACAGCAAACTCAAAGGACAGTAAAATAGAAACCTATGCATTGCCTCAAACATTTCCCCTTTATTCTTTTCCACCTTTCTGTCTCTATCTGCATGTGTGTTTATCACGTATGCATGCTAGCATGGTCGCGTCGCATATTTGTAGTCGGCAACAGGATTAGAGTTTAAGATTAATAAACTTCCACCTTTCTTGTTTAAAATCTAAGAAAACCTGTCTGAATTGATTTCTTTGCCTTACAATTAGAAAGCGGTGAACAAGGATTCACTGAGGTGGAGCTAAAACACGGTGTTTTAAAAAAAATTAAACCCTGTTACGGTTAAACCAGGCAAAGGCTGAGAGGGAACCCCTAGACTCCTTCTCATCTGGTCATAACAATATCCTGCGGCAGCTCCGTGACATCCTTGGCCCTGGTACCAGGGAGGCAACACACTATCCTGGAGTCACGTTATTCTGCCGCAGAAACGCCTGTCTGTTCCCCTAACTAACGAGTCCCCTATCACTACTGCTGTTCCACTCCTCTTCCTCCCCTCCTGTGCAGCTGAGCCACCTGTTGTGCCACAGACTTGACTGCACTTCTCTGAGGAACCATCACCCTCACCAGTATCCAAAATGGAAAACCAATTAGCGAGTGAGATCATTTCAGGGGATTCCTGCACTACCTGCCTGGTTCTCTTAGACTGCCTGGTGGTCACCCATTCCCTATCGGCCTGCATGCTTCTAACCTGCGGTGTGACCACCTCCTTAAATGTGCTATCCGTATAGTCCTCCGCCTCACGGATGCACAACAGTGACTCCAGCCGAAACCCAGAGCTTACGCTTCTGCAGCCGGTGACACTTCCTGCAGATGTGTTTGTCTAGGACACATGGTGCGTCCATGACTTCCCACATGCCACAGGCTGTACATTCCACTCAGCAGAGCTGCCCTGCCATACCTTAACTTTACAGACTATTATAAGTAGAATAGCTTTAACGCAAGAAGTGTCAGGTATAAGGGTGATGAACCTAGAGCATGGATCAGTACTTGGAGCTACGATGTTGTGGCCATTACAGAGACGTGGATATCACAGGTGCAGGAATGGATGTTGGATGTTCCGGGCTTTAGATGTTTCAAAAGGAATAGGGAGGGAGGGAAAAGAGGTGGGGGAGTGGCATTGCTAATCAGGGATAGTATCACAGCTGCAGAAAGGGAGGTCGTCGAGGAGGGTTTGTCTACTGAGTCATTATGGGTGGAAGTCAGAAACAGGAAAGGAGCAGTCACTTTATTGGGAGTTTTCTATAGACCCCCCAATAGCAACAGAGACACGGAGGAACAGATTGGGAGGCAGATTTTGGAAAGGTGCAGAAGTAACAGGGTTGTTGTCATGGGTGACTTCAACTTCCCTAATATTGATTGCAACCTCCTTAGTGCAAATAGTTTGGATGGAGCAGTTTTTGTCAGGTGTGTCCAGGAAGGTTTCCTGACTCAATATGTAGATAGGCCGACTAGAGGGGAGGCTATGTTGGACTTGGTGCTTGGCAACGAACCAGGCCAGGTGGCAGATCTCTCGGTGGGACAGCATTTCGGTGATAATGATCACAACTCCCTGACCTTTACTATAGTCATGGAGAGGGACAGGAGCAGACGGGATGGGAAAATATTTAACTGGGGGAGGGGTAATTACAATGCTATTAGGCAGGAACTGGGGAGCATAAATTGGGAACAGATGTTCTCAGGGAAATGCACGACAGAAATGTGGAGGTTGTTTAGGGAGCACTTGCTGCGACTGCTGGATAGGTTTGTCCCGATGAGGCAAGGAAGGGATGGTAGGGTGAAGGAACCTTGGATGACAAGAGATGTGGAACAGCTAGTCAAGAGGAAGAAGGAAGCTTACTTAAGGTTGAGGAAGAAAGGATCAGACAGGGCTCCAGAGGGTTACAAGGTAGCCAGGAAGGAACTGAAGAATGGACTTAGGAGAGCTAGAAGGGGACATGAAAAAGTCTTGGCGGGTAGGATTAAGGAAAATCCCAAGGCGTTCTACACTTATGCGAGGAAGAAGAGGATGGCCAGAGTGAGGGTAGGGCCGATCAGGGATAGTGGAGGAACTTGAGCCTGGAGTCGGAGGAGGTAGGGGAGGTCCTAAATGAATACTTTGCTTCAGTATTCACTAGTGAGAGGGACCTGGTCGTTTGTGAGGACAGCGTGAAAGAGGCTGATATGCTCGAACAGGTTGAGGTTAAGAGGGAGGATGTGCTGGAAATTTTGAATGATATGAGGACAGATAAGTCCCCGGGGCCAGACAGGATATACCCAAGGATATTACGGGAAGTGAGGGAAGAGATTGCCGCGCCTTTGGCGACGATCTTTGCGTCCTCACTGTCCACTGGAGTAGTACCAGATGATTGGAAGGTGGCAAATGTTGTTCCCTTGTTCAAGAAAGGGAATAGGGATAACCCTGGGAATTATAGACCAATCAGTCTTATGTCGGTAGTGGGCAAATTATTGGAGAGGATTCTGAGAGACAGGATTTATGATTATTTGGAAAACCATGGTTTGATCAGAGACAGTCAGCATGGCTTTGTGAGGGGCAGGTCATGCCTCACAAGCCTTATTGAATTCTTTGAAGATGTGACAAAACACATTGATGAAGGAAGAGCAGTGGATGTGGTGTATATGGATTTTAGCAAGGCGTTTGATAAGGTTCTCCATGGTAGGCTCATTCAGAAAGTAAGGAGGCATGGGATACAGGGAAAGTTGGCTGTCTGGATACAAAATTGGCTGGCCCATAGAAGACAGAGGGTGGTAGTAGATGGAAAGTATTCAGCATGGAGCTCGGTGACCAGTGGTGTTCCGCAGTGATCTGTTCTGGGACCTCTGCTCTTTGTGATTTTTATAAATGACTTGGATGAGGAAGTGGAAGGCTGGGTTAGCAAGTTTGCTGATGACACGAAGACTGCTGGAGTTGTGGATAGTGTGGAAGGCTGTTGTAGGTTGCAACGGGACATTGACAGGATGCAGAGCTGGGCTGAGAAGTGGCAGATGGAGTTCAACCTGGAAAAGTGTGAAGTGATTCATTTTGGAAGGTCGAATTTGAATGCAGAATACAGGCTGAAAGACAGGATTCTTGGTAGTGTGGAGGAACAGAGGGATCTTGGGGTCCATGCCCATAGATCGCTCAAAGTTGCCACCCAAGTTGATAGGGCTGTTAAGAAGGCGTATGGTGTGTTGGCTTTCATTAACAGGGGGATTGAGTTTAAGAGCCGCGAGGTTATGCTGCAGCTCTATAAAGCCCTGGTTAGACCACACTTTGAATATTGTGTTCAGTTCTGGTTGCCTCATTATAGGAAGGATGTGGAAGCTTTAGAGAGGGTGCAGAGGAGATTTACCAGGATGCTGCCTAGACTGGAGGGCATGTCTTATGAAGAAAGATTGAGGGAGCTCGGGCTTTTCTCATTGGAGCGAAGGAGGATGAGAGGTGACTTGATAGAGGTGTACAAGATGATGAGAGGCATAGATAGAGTGGATAGCCAGAGACTTTTTCCCAGGGCGGAAAAGGCTATCACCAGGGGGCATAATTTTAAGGTGATTGGAGGAAGGTTTAGGGGAGATGTCAGAGGTAGGTTCTTTACACAGAGAGTGGTGGGTGCATGGAATGCGCTGCCAGCGGTGGTAGTAGAAGCAGATACATTAGGGACATTTAAGTGACTCTTGGATAGGTACATGGATGATAGTAGAATGAAGGGTAGGTAGTTAGTTTGATCTTAGAGTAGGTTAAAGGTTCGGCACAACATCATGGACCGAAGGGCCTGTAGTGTGCTGTACTATTCTATGTTCTATGTTTACCAGTTACTCACCAACCACCTCTTTCCACTGCACCGAAGCAAGAACCAAATACTGGAGGGTTCAAAAAGTAGATAGGTGGAGCACCTCCTCCCTCTTCACTGAACTCACCACTCACCAAACTCGAATCTCCACACTCAGCTTGCAATCTGCACACCGTGTCAATTGCAAATTTTGAAATTGTGTCCTATACGCCCAAATCTAAGTCATTAACGTAGATCAAGAAAAGCAGTAGTGCTAGTACTGGGGAACACCATTGTATGCTTTCCTCCAATTGGAAAAACAACCTTTCACCACTACTCTGTTTCCTGTCACTCAGCCAACCTCGTATTCATGCTGCCACTGTCCCGTTTATTCCATGGGCTTCAACTTTTCTGGCAAGCCCATTAGTGCCACTTCATCAAACATCTTTTGGAAGTCCATATACACCACATCAAACGCATTACCTTCATCAACCCTCTCTGTTACCTCATCAAAAACTCAAGCAAGTTGGTTAACCACAATTTGCCTTTAATGACTCCATGCTGGTTTTTAAAAATTAATCTACCCTTGTCGAAGTGACTGTTCCTTTTTCTCTTTCTAGTTACAGGATAATTAACATAGAATGTTGTGTTTTTAAATTAGGCAGTTCTAGACATGTTGGAGATGCGGTAAGAGATCACACTTCTCCATATTTACGAAAGATCTGCATAATAGGAATTACCCCCTGGGGAGTAATAGAAAACCACTGCGATTTGATAGGACAAGATGTAAGTAACCTGTGTCTAATAGATCAAACCATTCTGTCTGATAATAAAGCAGTGTTTATGCAATAATTCCACTTATCTGTAATTAATATATGATATGTTTGTACTGACAGCTGCCACAAATATGGAGCTAAAGATAAATCAAAACATGGCATAAAATGAATAGTATGTGATATATATTTATTACAAAAGTAGAACCCTAGAGTGTGTGCATTTTCAACAAATGCAATCGATACAGTAAGAATCACTGTAAGCTAGATAACCCATAGAGAACCACTTTGAGGTAGAGTTTCCACCGAGGGTGCAATTGGTGATCCAATTGCAAATTATGGCCAAAATTGTGCTTGTTTTCAGAAGTGTTTTTCTCTCAAGTTTCTGCCTAAACTCATTATCACTGACCTTAAAATCAGGCATGAACTTGTGCAATCGAGCAGTGTTTTAGAATGTAATTTAAAAATTAAAATTTTTGCTTCAAAAAATCCTCCTTGATATCTTTAAAAGCAGTTACTTGGTGCAGTTGATTAATATTACTGAATATTGTTTCAGAAAAAAAGAAGCATTTTTAATCAGAGGGGGATAGATTTGTGTAGCGCAGCTTCTAACGGCGTAATGCAGACTTACCTCGAATCCCTGGGGGCAGGGAGTGTCGTGGGCCGCTACCTACGTGGCCCATGCACATTCTTCAATGACATCAATAAAGAACGCCGCACGAGCCACGCAGCTAGTGGCCCATGATGCTGCCTTTTCCGGTGAATCAAGGTAAGTCTGTGTCGGTGGATGCGGTGCTACGCAAAAGAATTTCTACCTCAAAGTGTCTAGTCCACCACTTTAACTGATTCTAAGGAACTGAAAAAGACTTAAAAAAATACAGAACCATTTGCTATATTTGTGTACCGTTTCTTAAAAAAAGATTTAGAAGTATTAGAAAGGTGCCTATTAGTATCCTGGCACCCCAAAAAACAGCTTAATTTTCAGCACATCCTCGAAGACCTGGAAACAGGCGAATTAGCAGAAACTCACCATGGTGATTAATTGGTGTGTGGTTGTGGCCAGTATTGTGGGTGGGGCTAGCTCCTAGCG
The DNA here is from genome assembly GCF_036365525.1 of Heterodontus francisci. NCBI lineage: Eukaryota > Metazoa > Chordata > Chondrichthyes > Heterodontiformes > Heterodontidae > Heterodontus > Heterodontus francisci. Next base: position 108,107,813 of record NC_090374.1, on the reverse strand, counting down.
CAATGTTTTTTAAACTAGCACAAGAAATCACAGAAACTTTATTTGCACTGGATGTAATTTGCACTTAAAATTCCACAAACTTGTGCTGGCTTGGCCGATTGCAGGCGAATTGTGCTGAAAATAAGAGTGTCACCTTACGGAAACTCCAGGCTCCTATTTATCTGCAGTTTCTGTGTGATTGATTTGCACTCAGCTTGAACAGGCATTGTTAAACCACCTGTAGTATGCTGACTCACCCTACTTCAGCTTTACACTGGCAGCAGCATAACTGCAATCAGTGTAAAGATTGATTTCTAAACTTGAAAATCAAAGATTTAAAAGTGCCACAGCATATACAACACTGCGGGCTGAATTTTTAAAGTTTGCCGCCGATCAAAAGAGGCGTGGCACACGCGTGAGATGTGAGCTGCGGAGCTGTTGTGATATTTTGCGCGGCGTCTCATTTACATGGAGGGGGTAGAACGCCCGCCACCGATGATGTAGAGGGAGCAGCCGCCCCATCCCTGGCAATGGTGTCCGGGGCCAGCACGCGGGCGCCGACGCCATTTTTACAGGGCTTCAAGCCCTTCAGTGAGAATCACATTATTAAAGGTACTGCTGTCAAAAGATAAATAAACTTTTGATCGCACTTTGCATCCCCTCTCCCACCTCCCCCCCATGAGGAATCAATATGCAAATTGCCCTCTCGCCCCTAAAAAATTTTTTCTCAGATATTGACCTTTCCCCCACAAGCTTCATTAACTTTGACCCTCAACCCCTTCCCACCATCCCTGCAACCAATAGGAACAATTTTCCCTGCTCCCCCTGCTGGCCCCTGAGAACTTCACTCCTCCCCACTTCCACCAGTGTTATGCCTCGGATGCCCCGGCAATCGGCCGGAATATCGGCGTGGGATGGCCGTCACTACAAGGTAAGCCATTAGTCATTCAATTAAATTAATTAACATATTTAAATTAAGTCTACATGACCGTGTGACGGGGAGGCCTCCATGAGGCCTCGCTGCTGCTGGTAAAATGGGGCATGGCCTTCCCGGCGTCGAGACCCGTGGCGGGCCTCTCCCAGAGGTATTTTCTGGGCCCCCCCGCCACGACCCTTGATGTCGGAGCGCTGGTAAAATTCAGCCCTGCGTTTAAGGTTTGATTTTGTGAACTCTACACTAATTTTAAAAGTTTCATCAACATTGGGGTATTAGTGAAGGAAGCTGTGTGCATGTACTTAAAATATTTGCTGCAGCATAAAATTATTTACTGGTGGTGGGGGGGGGGTTTGCTTTAATTTAATGTTTTGTCAACTAACAGTCACATATCCCCGTATGCTAATATTGTAGATACAGCATATATAATTTGGATGGTGTTGATATGTGTTGTAAAAATTATCTCAATGTTGCAAGTATTTTGGACTTTTTATATACAGTAAAATACCAACATTTTAATGATGTTTTTAAGCAGGTTACGTATAACATATTTCCTTAGGTCGTGCGTCCCTATCAGACGCTTGGCAATCCCTTGAGCAAGCTGATCAGTTTAAATAGCAAGCATTCGCACTTCATCTTGGTAGATGATGGGACTGTTGGCAAATATGGGAATGAAATGAAGCTAAGAAGGAAGCTGGAAAAATACATTGCACTTCAGAAAATCCATACTCGTGAGTACAGGCAGACAGCCACTGTGCTGGTATTCGTGGAGAAGGTGTGTCCTCGCTTTTCCAGTGACATAAACTGCACTCGCATATAAGGGCCCATTTTCTTGAGCTTTGACCCTGAGGAACCCCAATTTCCTGAGTTCAAAGGCAGAAAAACCCTTTTTGCCAGTCCTCCGCTCAACTTTTGTTGCCCCAGGGTTTTGCAGCCTTTCTTGAGGCGGTGGTCGGGGCTGGGGGCTGAGGGCTATGGCTACATTGGGCGGGCAGGTTGTGGTGAACATTCCTGGTCTCACACTTCATTTTCCTGTGGCAATGGTGACTGAGCTAACGGCCAAAGGGTGTGCAGTGAAACATGGCAGCAACATAGATGAGGCGAGATGGGGCATGGCTAGCCTGCTGCATCACTTGACCATTGTAGAGTTCACTGAGCACCCTACTGCGAGGGGTGCCCAGTGAAATGTAAGACTACGGGCTGCCTCCAGACCCCCTCTGACAAGACAGTCTGCCAGGATGATATTTAGGTAAATGTTTTCTTTCAATGTTAACAGCCTTGTAAGATGTTTTGTTGCAATTGGGATCTTCCTTTTTTCACAATATAGGGATGGGCCAAGGTGTCCCTGTGGTGGGGCTGGTGATCGAAGGTGGTCCCAATGTCATCCTGACTGTGTGGGAATATGTAAGGGATGCTCCCCCTGTGCCTGTCGTTGTGTGTGAGGGAACAGGCAGGGCAGCTGATCTCCTAGCTTTTACTCATAAGCACACTGCAGATGGTGGGTATGTTCCTTGTTCTATGTTCTTTTATATATTTATATACAGTAAATTGCAGGATACATGGGGTTTGTATTATAACAACATTTTTGTTTATGCTATTAGTGGTTAATATCAGGGTCACTGATTTGAAGTGATTGAATATGTCAAACCTATTTTTATTAAAATGGAATTCTGAAATTTTTAATTGCTTTGGATATTGAATTCCACATGTCTGTCCATTATACTGCGAAAACTATAAATCAGTGGCCTTTATTTTCTGTCTAGAAATTTTTTTGACTTGTATGTATTTCACTTATATATAATACTAGTTTTAAAGCTGGGAATGCACAGAAAAGTGGCGTGCAAAATGTTTGAGTTAGATAACCTGGGATAAGATCTTTGCTTATCTTAATGTTGCAGTGCTTAAATTTTGAGTGTGTTTGAGTACGTGTATGCGTGGGAGAAGGGATTGGGTGGGAAATGGAAGCCAGAAGATTCCTGGAGGAGAGATAAAGACATGGTACAACAGCAGGATATAAAACCTTCTTGAAGGGATGCTCAGAGCATTGGAGAAACATGCAACCTGGGCAGTTAGGATAACAGCAAGACTGAAAGAAACAAGCGTAAAACTTCAGGGAGCTAGGCCTGTATCTCCACATAATAGGAATATCATACAGGAAGGATGGGCTGTTTGGGGTCGGGGTCAATAATGTGAAATTCACTTTGAGAAAGTCGTGGCTGAGACACTAATTGATATCTCCTTGAACCCCAGGACTCCTTTGCAGTGCAGAATTTATTGATCTTACCAGATCAGCCGAAGTAAACTTCCTGTTGCCTCAACCCTTCCTTACATTCTCTTTATATGTGTTGCACTCATTCATTCATTACCTTCATGGTGCCACAGGAATCACAGGTGAAAATTGAATCTGACAGTGGAGAATGGAGGCACCACACAGGTCAGTCCCTGGCTCTCGGGCCTGTGGATTCAGATCTCCAAAGTTCTTCTCTGAAAAGAAGGATACTGGATGAGCATCACAATCATATTGAGACACTGAGGAACATTTTGGAGGATTTAGGGATTCCAAGATGAACATAAATAATTAAAATAGGGTGCAATGCATAAACAGTCTCCAAGAGCATCAAGTATAAATATCGGTCCTCCAATTTAAATGATAAATAATTAATGTACTTTCCTTTTTGAACATAAATTACAAATGTTGACCTGGCTGGAAGCTAAGGAGAGGTTGGCAACCAAAGAGAACCAAGCAACATTTTTATTCAAATGTCAAATGTTAAACGATTAACTTACCTGGGCCAATTAAAATAACAATCATAGTAGTGTCAGAGAAGAAAGAGATAGCAGAGCACTTTGACTCTGCACAGCCACCTGGTGAACAGAGCCTGGAACTGCAGCTTCACAGGCTGTCATATTAAGGGGAAAATCCCAGTAAAATCTTTACAGGACCGATATCAACAGATGTGGTTACAATTAATACTGAAAACTTCATAGGTCCTAATGATGGAAGACTTTTGAGTGGGAAGATGATAGGCATAGTGATTTTAATAATCTATAGATGTGGAGAATTACAGGGCTGGATTGTATTCTGGTGGGGGGAGTGTCCCAGCGACAGGCTGGAAAGCTGGGGGGGTGGGTGGGTGGTGACCCAGCCTCGGCTATTTGTCGGACCCCAGCCACAATCAATGGTTGGCAGGCAATTAACTGCCCACTGTCGGTGCTGCCCTCCCCATTAAGGATGGCTGCTTGCCACCAAGAGCTGCTGGCCAATCAGAGGGCAGGCAGCTCCTCAGTCCCAGAAGCAGCATCACTGGCAGTGGTAGCCACTGCTGGCACTGCAGATGCCGACGATGGATACCGACCACAACACAAGGTGCGTGGAGTTGGGGCTCGCCTGGGCCATTTGTGCCAGCAGATCCTGGCAATCTGTGGTGGCGGGGTAGGGTTGCTGAGGGCAGGGGGACCTGCATTGCGGGCATGGCCATTGATGCCGGGGGCTTCTCTGTGGGGCACAGAATGGCCAAGTGGGAGGGCCACCCCCCATGCAAACCGTGTCTCCACGCGGTGGTGGGCCCTCCACTGTTCGCTCAATGCCAGCGGAGGTGGGAAGTGGCCTTTAATGGGCATCCCAGTGGACTTTCCATCTACCAAAGTACCCGCTGCAAACAAAATGGCATGGGGGGCAGGTCAATGTTGGGCAAGCTGCCCGCACCACCCCACACCACTTTGTCTGCCTCTCCGCCTCCCAACCTGTTGCCACATAGAATCTTACAGCAAAGAAGGAGGCCATTTGGCCCATCTTTCCTTTGCAGACTCTTTGAAAGGCCTGTTCAATTCATCTCACTAACCCTGCTCTTTCCCCATAACGCTGCAAATTTTCCTTTTCAAAGATATATCAAATTCCCTTTTGAAAGATACTATTTGCATTTGCTTAGGTGTCAGCTGTGGCTCAGATGGCAGCACTCTGACCTCTGAGTTGTAAGGTTTGGGTTTCATGCCCCACTGCAGAGACTTGAGCACAAAATCCAGGCTGACACTGAGGGAATGTTGTATTATCTTTGGCGCTGTCTTTTGGATGAGACACTAAACCAAGGCCCTGTCTGCTGCTTAAGGTAGATGTAAAAAAGCATTATTTTGAAGAAAAGCAGGGAAGTTATCCCTGGTGTCCTGACCAATCTGTATTCCTTAATCAAAATCACAGAAACAAATTATCTGGTCATTATCACAGTGCTATTTGTGGGGGTTTGCTCAACACAAATTGACTGCTGTGTTTTGACATGTGCGATGCCAATATCAACACCCTCTATAAAAACAAAGGTGACCGTGGTGACTGCAACAACGACCGTGGAATCTCCCTGCTCAGCATAGTGGGGAAAGTGTTTGCTCGAGTCGCTCTAAACAGGCTCCAGAAGCTGGCCGAGCGCGTCTACCCTGAGTCACAGTGTGGCTTTCGTGCAGAGAGATTGACCGTTGACATGCTGTTCTCCCTTCGTCAGATACAGGAGAAATGCCGTGAACAACAGATGCCCCTCTACGTTGCTTTCATTGATCTCACCAAAGCCTTTGACCTCGTCAGCAGACGTGGTCTCTTCAGACTACTAGAAAAGATTGGATGCCCACCAAAGCTACTAAGTATCATCACCTCATTCCATGACAATATGAAAGGCACAATTCAACATGGTGGCTCCTCATCAGAGCCCTTTCCTATCCTGAGTGGCGTGAAACAGGGCTGTGTTCTCGCACCCACACTTTTTGGGATTTTCTTCTCCCTGCTGCTTTCACATGCGTTCAAGTCCTCTGAAGAAGGAATTTTCCTCCACACAAGATCAGGGGGCAGGTTGTTCAACCTTGCCCGTCTAAGAGTGAAGACCAAAGTACGGAAAGTCCTCATCAGGGAACTCCTCTTTGCTGACGATGCTGCTTTAACATCTCACACTGAAGAGTGCCTGCAGAGTCTCATCGACAGGATTGCGGCTGCCTGCAGTGAATTTGGCCTAACCATCAGCCTGAAGAAAACGAACATCATGGGGCAGGATGTCAGAAATGCTCCATCCATCAATATTGGCGACCACGCTCTGGAAGTGGTTCAAGAGTTCACCTACCTAGGCTCAACTATCACCAGTAACCTGTCTCTAGATGCAGAAATCAACAAGCGCATGGGAAAGGCTTCCACTGCTATGTCCAGACTGGCCAAGAGAGTGTGGGAAAATGGCGCACTGACACGGAACACAAAAGTCCGAGTGTATCAAGCCTGTGTCCTCAGTACCTTGCTCTATGGCAGCGAGGCCTGGACAACGTATGTCAGCCAAGAGCGACGTCTCAATTCATTCCATCTTCGCTGCCTCCGGAGAATACTTGGCATCAGGTGGCAGGATCGTATCTCCAACACAGAAGTCCTCGAGGCGGCCAACATCTCCAGCTTATACACACTACCGAGTCAGCGGCGCCTGAGATGGCTTGGCCATGTGAGCCGCATGGAAGATGGCAGGATCCTCAAAGACCCACCAGCCGTCCACGTCTCCGCTTTAAAGACGTCTGAAAACGCGACATGAAATCCTGTGACATTGATCACAAGTCATGGGAGTCAGTTGCCAGCGTTCGCCAGAGCTGGCGGGCAGCCATAAAGGCGGGGCTAAAGTGTGGCGAGTCGAAAAGACTTAGTAATTGGCAGGAAAAACGATAGAGGCGCAAGGGGAGAGCCAACTGTGTAACAGCCCCGACAAACAAATTTTTCTGCAGCACCTGTGGAAGAGCCTGTCACTCTAGAATTGGCCTTTATAGCCACTCCAGGCGCTGCTCCACACACCACTGACCACCTCCAGGTGCTTACCCATTGGCTCTCGAGATAAGGAGGCCAAAGAATTTGTGGGGGTTTGCTCAACACAAATTGACTGCTGTGTTTCTCACGTTATAACAGCAACTACATTTTATAAACTACTTAATTAGCTGTAAAGTACTTTGAAACATCCTGAGGTTGTGAAAGGTCTTGCTGTTGTTGTTGTATATAAATGCAAGTCTTTCTTTTTTGAGCGATCGCCCTTTGAGACAGTGTATTCCAGATCATAACGTCTCTCCTCATCTTCCCTCTGATTCTACTGGAGTGCTTGAGGTACAGGAACTATTTTCACTGGAACAGGGAAGGTTAAGAGGAGATTTAATAAAGATTTTGAAAGTTTTTGCTGGGGTGGATAAAGACAATTTCGCCTAGTTTTGGAGTCAGTGATGAGGGATCATCAATTTGAAACTATGACTTTAGAGAGTGAGAAGAGGTTAGGAAAAATTTCTTTACTGCAGCGTATTGTTGGATGAGGGAATGATTTGCTGAAGGGATTCATTGAGGCTGAGATTATTGCATTATTAAAAGGCAAAAGTTGCATTAAAATTTGAAGCAAAGGAGGATACAGGGTCTTGGAGAATAAGAAGGGGAGTGGGATTAGTTTTGGATTGCTGTAGCAAAGAGTCACCAAAGACATGATGGGCTGAATGGTCTCTTTCTGTGCTATAAGCTTCTTTGCTTGCTTGGTTAGCCAACTATAAGATCATAAGCTCATAAGAAATAAGAAAGACTGAAAAGGCGAGGGTTGTTTTCCTTAGAGCAGAGAAGGCTGAGGGGGGAGCATGATTGAGGTATACAAGATTATGAGGGGCATTGGTAGGTTTTTATTTATTTATATTTATTTTTTTATTTTATTTAGAGATACAGCACTGAAACAGGCCCTTCAGCCCACCGAGTCTGTGCCGAACAACCACCCATTTATACTAATCCTACATTAATCCCATATTCCCTACTACATCCCCACCATTCTCCTACCACCTATCTACACTAGGGGCAATTTACAATGGCCAAATTTACCTATCAACCTGCAAGTCTTTGGCTGTGGGAGGAAACCAGAGCACCCGGCGGAAACCCACGTGGTCACAGGGAGAACTTGCAAACTCTGCACAGGCAGTACCCAGAACTGAACCAGGGTCGCTGGAGCTGTGAGGCTGCGGTGCTAACCACTGCGCCACTGTGCCGCAGTTAGATAGGAAGAAACTTTTTCCCTTAGCGGAGGGGCCAATAACCAGGGGGCATAGATTTAAGGTGAGGGACAGGAGGTTTAGAGGGAATTTGAGGAAAAATATTTTTACTCAGAGGGTGGTTGGAATCTGGAAAGCAATGCCTGAAGAGGTGGTAGAGGCAGGAACCCTCACAACATTTAAGAAGGATTTAGATGAGCACTTGAAATGCAATAACAATCAAGGCTACGGGACAAGTGCTGGAAAATGGGACTAAAATATTTAGGTGCTTGATGGCCAGCACAGACACAATGGGCCGAAGGGCCTGTTTCTGTGCTGTATAACTCTATGACTCTATGACTCTAACTAGGATCAGGAAGAGGCCATTCGGCCTCTCGAGCCTGCTCCACTATTCAATAAGATCAAGGCTGATCTGATTGTGGCCTTAACTCCACTTTCCTGCCTGCCCACATAACCCTTGACTCCCTTGTAGATCAGAAATCTGTCTAACTCTGCCTTGAATATATTCAGTGACCCAGACTCCACTATAATGAAAGCAAAATACTGTGGATGCTGAAAATTTGCAATAAAAACAGAAAGTGCTGGAAATGCAAAGCAAGTCTGGCAGCATCTGTGGACAGAGAAACAGAGTTAATGTTTCAGGTCTGTAACCTTTCATCAGAAATTCCAATGATTATAGGCCCACCCTGCTCAACCTTTCCTCATAAGACAACCCCTTCAAGCCAGGTTTCAGCCTAGTGAACCTTTAAGAACTGCTTCCAATGCAAGTATATCCCTCCTCAAGTGAGGAGACCAAAACTGTACACAGTACTCTAGGTGTGGTCTCACCAGTCCCCTGTAGAGTTGTAGCAAGACTTCCTTACTTTTACAACCCCCTTGCAATAAAGGTCAACATTCCATTTGACTTCCTAATTACTTGCTGTACCTGCAAGCTAACATTTTGTGATTCAGGTACAAGGACACCCAGGACCCTCTGTACTGCAGCATTCTGCAGTCTCTCTCCATTTAAATAATATTCTGCTTTTCTATTCTTCCCACCAAAGTGGACAACCTCACATTTTCCCATATTATACTCCATCTGCAAAATTGTTGACCACTCACTTAACCTATCTATATGCCTATGCTGACTCTTTGGGCTGGATTTTATGGGCCCCCCTGAGGTGGGATCAGAGGTGGGGCAGGCACGGAGTATCATGACAGGTGGTGGGGGGTGGGGGGGTGGGTGGCAGGGTGGGATGGAGGGCCCGTCGCCTTCCCATGGCCCAGCGATCTTCCCAGGGCTGGGATAGGCCGACGACAGCCTTTCCGTCCAGAGGATAATTGAGGCCCTTAAGTGGCCTATTAATAGCTAATTGACGGCCTCTTGCCGCCTCTGCCGGGATCTTACCAGCGGCTGGGGGGGTCTCCACCGCGTAGAGAGGACGCCTTGTAAAATGAGGCGCCCTTCCTGTGGGCTTGGGGGGAGGGGATCCCTCCTCCATGGGCAATTTGTGGACAACGGATGTCCTCCGCTGGGGACCAATTCAGCCACTGGGATCCCTCTCCCCTGGACCGCAAGACCACCTCCCAGTCTCCCCTTGCTGGGGCCTTGTGGACTGGCCCTGGTGACCCTGCCTCACTTACCTTGGGTCTGGATTTCCAGCGCTGGTCCTGGGTCCAAGGCATCTGCGGTACCGGCAGTGGCTACCGCTCCCTGCTGAGCTGCTGGCCCTCTGATTGGCCGGCAACTCATGGAGGCAGGATCCCTGTCTTTAAAGGGATCGGGATCCTGCCTCCTTAAACTTACATTTATAAACACCGGAGGATGTTTATAAACACATTTACATTTACAGAGCTAAACACATTTACATTTATAACACCGGCTCCAGGGAGCCGCGAAAATATAGAGGCGGGGTTCTCCCCGCCTTTTTGGCCTGGCTTCGGGAGCCCCGTCTCCTACACAAAATCTAGCCCTTCTTCTCCTCCTCACAACTTGCTTTTCTACCTATCTTTGTATCATCGGCAAATTTATCTACAATACACTAGGTCTCTTCATTCAAGTCATTAATACAGATTGCAAATAGTTGAAGCCCCAGCACTGAATCCTGTGGCACTCCACCAGTTACAGTTTGCCAACCTTAAAATGTCCCATTTATCTCGACTCTCTGTTTCCTGTTAATTAGCCCGTCCTCTATCCACGCTAATATATTACCCCCTACACATTGAACTCTTAACTTGTGCTGTAACCTTTTATGTGGCACCTTATCGAATGCCTTTTGGAAATCCAAATACACGACAGCTACTGGTTCCCCTTTATCCACCTTGTTCATTACATCCTCAAAGAAGTCTAATAAATTTGTCAAACACCATTTCCCTTTCGTAAAACCATGTTGACTCTGCTTGATTGCATTATGGTCATCTAAATGTCCTGCTACTGTTTCCTTAACCATGGATTCCAGCATTTTCCCAATGGCAGAGTTAGGCTAACTATCCTTTAGTTCCCTGCTTTCTGTCTTCCTCCTGCGTAAGCAGCATGCGACAGGCAGAGCTAAATGATCCCATAACCAACGGATCATATCTAAGCTCTGCAGTCTTGCCACACCCAGTCGTGAATGGTGGTGGACAGTTAAACAACTAATTGGAGCAGGTGACTCCACAAATATCCTCATTCTCAATGCTGGGGGAGCCCAGCACATCAGTGCGAAAGATAAGGCTGAAGCATTTGCAACAATGTTTGGCCAGAAGTGCCGGGTTGATGATCCATCTCGGCCTCCTCCTGAAGTCCCCAGCAACACAGATGCCAGACTTCAGCCAATTCGATTCACTCCACGTGATATCAAGAAACGACTGAAGACACTGGATACTGCAAAGGCTATGGGCCCTGACAATATTCTGGCAATAGCACTGAAGACCTGTGCTCCAGAACCTGCCGCGCCCCTAGCCAAGCAGTTCCAGTACAGCTACAACACTGGCATCTACCCTGCAATCTGGAAAATTGCCCAGGTATGTCCTGTACACAAAAAGCAGGACAAGTCCAACCCGGCCAACTACCGCCCCATCAGCCTACCCTCAATCATCAATAAAGTGATGGAAGGTGTCATCAATAGTGCCATCAAGCAGTACTTGCTCAGCAATAACCTGCTCAGTGACGCTCAGTTTGGGTTCTGCCAGGGCCACTCAGCTCCTGACCTCATTACAGCCTTGATTCAAACATGGACAAAAGAGCTGAACTCAAGAGGTGAGGTGAGAGTGACTGCTCTTGACATCAAGGCAGTATTTGACCGAGTATGGCATCAAGGAGCCCGAGCAAAATTGAGGTCAATGGGAATCAGGGGGAAAATCCTCCGCTGGTTGGAATCATACCTAGCGCAAAGGAAGATGGTTGTGGTTGTTGGAGGTCAATCATCTGAGCTCCAGGACATCAGTGCAGGAGTTCCTCAGGGTAGTGTCCTAGGCCCAACCATCTTCAGCTGCTTCATCAGTGACCTTCCTTCAATCATAAGGTAAGAAGTGGGGATATTCGCTGATGATTGCACAATGTTCAGCATCATTCGTGACTCCTCAAATACTGAAGCAATCCATGTAGAAATGCAACAAGACTTGGACAATATCCAGGCTTGGGCTGATAAGTAACAAGTAACATTCGCGCCACACAAGTGCCAGGCAATGACCATCTCCAACAAGAGAGAATCTAACCATCTCCCCTTGACATTCAACGGCATTACGATTGCTGAATCCCCCACTATCAACAACCTAGGGGCTACCATTGACCAGAAACTGAACTGGAGTAGCCATATAAATACCGTGGCTACAAGAGCAGGTCAGAGGCTAGGAATCCTGCGGCGAGTAACTCACCTCCTGACTCCGCAAAGCCTGTCCACCATCTACAAGGCACAAGTTAGGGGTGTGATGGAATACTCTCCACTTGCCTGAATAGTTGCAGCTCCAACAACACTCAAGAAGCTCGACACCATCCAGGACAAAGCAGCCCGCTTGATTGGCACCCCATCTACAAACATTCACTCCCTCCACCACCGACGCACAGTGGCAGCAGTGTGGACCATCTACAAGATACGCTGCAGCAACGCACCAATGCTCCTTAGACAGCACCTTCCAAACTCGCGTCCTCTACCACTAGAAGGACAAGGGCAGCAAATGCATGGGAACATCCCATCCTAGTCACACACCATCCTGACATGGAACTATATCGCCGTTCCTTCACTGTCGCTGGGTCAAAATCCCGGAACTCCCTTCCTAACAGCACTGTGGGTATACCGACCTCACATGGACTGCAGCGGTTCAAGAAGGCAGCTCACCACCACCTTCTCAAGGGCAATTAGGGATGGGCAATAAATGCTGGCCTGGCCAGCGTCGCCCACATCCCATGAATGAATAATAAAAAACTCCAACTGCAAATCACATATTGGCTTACGTCACTTTCTGTGATGATGTATACGAAGTATTTACATATTTAAAAGTATCTTAACTAATACTCAAACTGTTAAAGCAATATCACAGCAGTTTACTATTTAGTAAATCGTGCAAGGGGATCGTGTACCTTCGGGTCGCTGGCCTTTTAAAGGTGGGGGCACAGAGGTGACATGGGAAGGCAGCCATGGGGAATGTTGCATGACTCCAGGAAGGGGATCGGGTGGGGGGGGGGTGTGCAGAGGGTGGGAAGGTGGTGGCATTGCGGCAGTCATTGCCTGACAGCAGAGCTGCCCTCGAGGCAATTGTGGGCGCAGAGGAGCATTAGCCCTCACGGCAAGGGTGGGCGCAAAAGGGCATTAACTCTGATGGCAAGGGTGGGTGCAAAGGGGCATTAACTCTGATGGCAAGGGTGGGTGCAAAGGGGCATTGCCCATGATCAAAGGGAAGTGGCAAGGGGAAGTTTCCAAAGGCAAGCTCATCTCTCCAGGGACAGTGCACAGGAGGGGGAGCGACCGGCTGGAATGGGTCTCATACAACCAGTCTTTGTGGATCCCTGCGCTGCACAGCAGAGACTCAGAAAGAGGCAGGACCAGACAGTGGCTGGGCAAGCTGATGAAGATTGATTAGGGGAGCCACAGCAGCCAGCCGCGCCAAGGAGGACTTATCTGAGGCGGAGAGCATACTGGACCTGCCTCAGTTACCTCCAGGTGTCCGAGCGCCACTGTCGGCAAAGACTGCGAGTCTCCAGGGAGGCCGTCACCAACTATGTGCCATGCTGCAGAATATGCTGCCACCATGGGCTTTGTTGGACAACCTATGCCTGTGGGCCTGAAGATCACCGTGCCAGTCAATATTTACACCTGTGGATCTTTCCAGGGATCCACTGAGGACATGTGTTGGGTCTTCCAGGCAGCAGCCCACCACTGCATCAAGGAGGTAACCAATGCCCTGTTCAAGAGGACGGGCAACTATTTGCACTACTTGACCGACCCTGACAGTCAGGCAGAAAAGGCCATCGGATTCAGGGCAATTGCTGGATTCCCTCAGGTGCAAGGTGGTTTCTTGGGGACATAGGCTATCCATCGAAGATATGGCTACTCCCGCCTGTAAGGAAACATCGCACTACAGCAGAGGATAGGTACAACACCTGCCATTGGTCTGCCTGAGCGACCATTGAGCAGGCCATTGGGCTGCTGAAGATGAGATTCCGGTGCCTGGATTGATCTGGTGGAGCTCTGTAGTATGCCCCACCGAGGGTCTTGTGTAGTGTGGTGGTCTGTTGTTCTCTGCATAATCTAGCACTGGAGAGGGGGAGGCCTTGGATCAAGAGGACATGATTGAATGCCTTTCCTCATCCAACAAGGAGCTGGATGTTGAGCAGTCAGTGCAGGATGATGAAGCCCTTGTACTGGAGGCGAGGGCCATTGAGAGACGTGCAAGGGAGGCTCGAGCCAATCTCAAACTTACCAGGATTCTGCCGCCATGATGCTCATTCCAAAAAACTCAATAAAGACTGACCTCACTGTGTTCTGCATGTCACCTCTTGCCTATTGCTCACCAGGTGCATGTACAAAGCTGAGAAGGTGACTATATGCAGCCTGCCCCTGCACTGCCAGCCCTTTGAGGGAGCAAGGATGAAGGTGGCATCTGACTGAGCAGCAGGGAAAGCAAGAGAAATTCTCAGCAATGAAAGTGACTTCCATTTATTTAAACATTTACAGTAACCAATAACAAGACCAAGTTGACAACACCTGTGAGACCCCAAGTGCGTTTAAGGTGCTCTTCTCCATGCACTTCTGTGTGCTTCTATGTCGTGCTCCCCCTGTGCTGGCAGATGATGTGAAGGCAGGTTACTGATCAGACTGCCTCGTGGCCTGGGATAACTTTGGCGGGTGTCCTCTGGCTGCGTGAGGCCTGGAGGGCCCCAGCTGGCTGTGGGGCTCCTGCACAGGTACAAGTCATTGTAGCTACTGGAGCTGGGGTTACAAGCGGAGGAGCTGAGGAGCCGGTGTCCACACTCGGAGAACCCTGAGGCGAGCCCCCAGATGTGGAGGTCAGCCTCTCCTCCTCCCTCTTAAGGCTCACTTGAACCTCCCTGCTGACCATAGACAGACAAGGACCTGGAGAAGACATGGGCCCCTTGTTCCCTCTCTTGCCTTGCCACTGCTGTGTTGAATTCTTAGCAAAGGCAAGTATATGTAGGTCTGCACGCATCTCATAGAGTCATAGAGTTATACAGCACAGAAACAGGCCCTTCGGCCCATTGTGTCTGTGCCAGCCATCAAGCACCTAACTATTTTAATCCCATTTTCCAGCACTTGGCCCATAGCCTTGTATGCTATGGCGTTTCAAGTGTTCATCTAAATACTTCTTAAATGTTGTGAGGGTTCCTGCCTCTACCACCGCTTCAGGCAGTGTGTTCCATATTCCAACCACCCTCTGGGTAAATTTTTTTTTCCTCAAATCCCCTCTAAACCTCCTGCCCCTTACCTTAAATTTATGCCCCCTGGTTATTGACCCCTCCGCTAAGGGAAAAAGTTTCTTCCTATCGAAACTATCAATGCTCCTCATAATTTTGTATACCTCAATCATGTCCCCCCTCAGCTCTAAGGAAAACAAGCCTTTTCAGTCTCTCTTCATAGCTGAAATGCTCCAGCCCAGGCAACATCCTGGTGAATCTCCTCTATACCCTCTCCGGTGCAATCACATCCTTCCTATAGTGGGGTGCCCAGAACTATACACACTACTCCAGCTGTGGCTTAACTAGCATTTTATACAGCTCTATCATAACCTCCCTGTTCTTATATTCTGTGCATCGGCTAATAAAGGCAAGTATCCCATATGCCTTCCTAACCACCTTATCTACCTGTGCTGCTGCCTTCAGTGATCTATTGATAAGTACACCAAGGTCCCTCTGACCCTCTGTACTTCCTAGGGTCCTACCATCCATTGTATATTCTCTTGCCTTGTTAGTCCTCCCAAAATGCATCGCCTCACACTTCTCAGGATTTCTCTGGGATTTGGCTCTCCAGGTCACTGACCTCTTGATGGAGGAAGCCATGCACTCACATACCTGAGACATGGCATGGATGGATTCCTCCATCATGCAGATGACTCCACATTGCCTCCGGCAGCTCTGCCAGATGTTCCCTTACCTCTCTCTGCAACTCCAGCATGTTCAGTGCTGCCGACACCAGAGGCTCATCATCACCCGGGAGCTCAGCAGGGGCCAAGCCTCCCACAGTCCTCCAACTGTCAGTGGTCTCACTGACCACGGCCGCTGTCAGCTGCTTGGTCGCATGTGTGATGCTCCCACCCACTTGTGACGCTGCATCTAAGCCCGAGCGCATACCCACCAATGTGAGCGTATCTGCACTGGTGGAGGGTGCAGGAGAACAGTGTGACAATATGACGGTGTACCCTCTGAGGATTCTTCCTCTTCATCCTCAGAGGATGACGGGATTCCAGCAGACGATCTTCCCTCCGAGGTGCCATGACCTGCATGAGAAAACACAAACACTTAGGGGTTCTGCTGCATGGATCTGTCCATGTCAACCATGCATGATGTGATTCTCTTGAAGGACAGTGGTCACCATATGACCACAATGCCTCCTCACTCTCTTGGGTGGACATTCCAGTCACTCCATTTACTATAGATCAGCCACCTGGGAGTCTGCTAGTTCTAGGCCCTCCTCCTCTGCCAGGGTCAGTTCTCGGATGTCTGGGATCCCACCTCCATTCTTCACTCTTTTCCTAGTGTTGTGGGTCATTTTCTCCTGCAAGCAGAAAGAGGGACACTGTTAATCTTCCCACGGAGACCAGCAGGACACTCGGTCTGGTGGCAGCCCTTTGGACCCTGATGGGAGCTCCTGAATGCCTCCTCCTTATGTCCAGTCTCAAGGGACATGCGGGCCAAGCTGGGAGAGAAGGCCACCTGTATTGGAGATGCAGCCATACATCTGACATGATCTGCTGTTGCCTCAGCCCCTCGCCACTCACTTTGCAGCCAGTCCCAGACACCTCCTTCCCACTAAACCACATGCAAGTCCCAAAGATGAGCTGGGTATGGAACACTCACCTTGGCAGAGCAAAGTAGGTCATTGACTCTCTTCCTGCACTGGACCCAGTTGCGTTGGCTAACCACACGGTTGCTGACCTCCTCTGCAATCTCCTGCTTTGTCAGGCAGGACTGTCGCTTTGCCCTATCCCTTACAGCCTGGAGGAGAATCCACAGGGAGTCATTGCTGAACCATGTGCCACCTGGTGTCTTTTGTCTGACATGGCCCCTCTTGGCTTCCGGAGAGCTCCTGGCTTTTTGATGCCTTGGTCAGCAGCACAGCAGCAGTACAGGGACTGCAGGCAGGGGTGGTCAGCAGTACAGGGACTCCAAGCGGGGGGGTCAGCAGTACAGGCACTCGAGTCGGGGGGGGGGGGTTGCGGGAGGGGGCGGTCAGCAGTACAGAGACTCCAAGCGGGTGGGTGGGGGGGGGTCAGCAGTACAGGCACTCGAGCCGGGGTGGGGGAGGGTGTCAACAGTACAGGGACTCCAGGCAGCGGGGGTCAGCAGTACAGGGACTCCAGGCAGCGGGGGTCAGCAGTACAGGGACTCCAGGCAGTGGGTCAGCAGTACAGGGACTCCAGGCAGGGGGGGGGATCAGCAGCAGAGGGACCCCAGGCAGGGGGGGTCAGCAGCAGAGGAACGCCAGGCAGTGGGGGGTCAGGAGCACAATAACAGAGGGACTCCAGGCAGGGGGTCAGGAGCACAGTAGCAGAGGGACTCCAGGCAGAGGGTCAGGAGCACAGTAGCAGAGGGACTCCAGGCTGAGGGTCAGCAGCACAGCAGCACAGAGGCTCCAGGCAGGGAGGTCAGCAGTGCAGCAGCAGCAAAGGTAAAGCAGCATAAAAGGCAAAGCAGCAGTTTAAGCAGGGCTGGCAACACTTTAAATATGGTGCCAGCATCTGTGTTAGCTTCCACTGACGATGCCATCGGCATCTTGCTGCCTGTCCCTGTCCTCCAATGGGACGGGCGCCATGCCTCCTGCATTCAAATGGGCCGGCCGCTGTGTGATCGCGGTCAGCCGGCCACACACATGATGAGCGGCGACGCCACCCTCATCCTGACCCATCGCCGGGACCTGCGACGGGCTGATAAAATTCAGCTGGGGAGCCTTGGAGGCCGGTTGTACATATCTGGATATTGTGGACCCACTGCCTTCAATTCTCCATTCATTATAGACCATAACTCACACTTTCCAGAGATGTGCGGCTAGCAGGTGCTAATACCCCTGGGAGCATGTGATCACAGTTAGCCCTTGTATGTAGATCATAATATTTTAAGAGTTCAGCTGTGTTTGCATTTAATAATATTTCTTCTATTAATAATTTTAAAGTTTTTTTTAATATAGCTGAGACCTAATATTCAGCCATTACTCACACACTTAACAGTGATATATATGGTTTCATTCATCACAGAAAATTATATCCTGGCTTGGAAGATGAATTAATATTAATGATCCAGAAGACCTTTAATTTTGGACAGAAGCAATCGGATCATTTATTTAAAATTCTTATGGAATGTATGGAGCACAGAGAATCGGTGAGTATGTTTGAGTCAGCAGTGAAAATATAGAAGATAATTACGTTTTTGGGAAGAATTTATGAAGATGGCTGGTGCAGGTGCTTCAATACAGTGGCAGTCTATTCACTGAATATCTGCAGTAGATCAATTTTATTAAAGTGAGACTTCAGTTCATAACTCTTTGGATGTGTGTGCAGAAGTTTTGTAATTATTAATATAAGGTCAAAAGTGGTGAATGGAATATTTTCCATTTTGGCGCTGATACTGTGTTTATTTTTCTGAACCACTTCAGGAAGGAGAGACTTTGACATTTCAGGCAGCTGGTGCTGTGGAGTCTGTTCTGTTCCACAGGGTGAATTCCACAGCCCTGGGAGTAGGGAGTAAATAATCACACATATGCAAACCTGTCCATGCATAGTTGTTTGAAAGCCTTAACCTGTGACCTCAGGAACTTCTTTAATGGCTATAGGGGATTTGTAAAGGCCAATGGTTGACAAAACTGCATCAATGGCCTGTGCAGGCAGAATGAGCATTCAACTTGCCTGCATCTGGGTAAGATGCCTGCCTGTATTGTTGGAGGCACTGTTTATATCTGCTTCTGGGACAAGTGTATAATCCTCCTGTTCTTATAAAAGAGTGTTTTCTGACTTGACCCAGGACCAAGTATGGTTTTGCATTGTTTTAACAGTCCTCAAAGCACTAAAATTAAATTAAACCATCAAAGCAGTTGGCTAAAGATAAAGAAATGAAACTATTTGTAGTTCAGTATTCAGTGTAGAACAAGAGAAATGTATGTTATTAGAAAACTAAATTGTACAGAGGATATTAAAAGATGGCATAAAGGTAATTATACATATTTGAGTTGCAAGACATCCTGCCATAAAAAGGGGGACTATAAGTAGTGTCATGATGTTACACACAGTAATTTTCAGTTTCAGCCAACACATCTGTAGAAGGTGCTGAGCAGCCATCCGTCACCTAACTACAGGGAAGAGAGAGATTTAAGGCAGTACACCTCAGGAAAGATATATTGGCTTTGAAAGTGGTACAGTGCAGATTTTCAAGAAAGATACTGGGGTTTGAGGGTTAAAGTATGAAGACAGGTTGCATAAACTAGGGTTGTGTTCCTATGAGTATAGACAGTTGAAGGGTGTTTGAACTGAGGTGGTTAGAAAGATAAAATAAATTTATAGAGTAGAAATAGAAAAACTATTGTTATGACCTGGTGAGAAAGAGATCTAGGGTTCCCTTTCAGCCTTCACCTGGTCATACTGTAACAGGGTTTAATTTTAAACACACCGTTTTTATTTAGCTCCTCCTTGGTGAATCCTTGTTCACCACTTTCCAATTCTGAGGCAAAGAAATCAGCACAAACTTGTTTGCTTAGGTTTAAAGATGAAAAGTTGAAATTTACTAAGGGGGGCGGCACAGTGGCGCAGTGGTTAGCACCGCAGCCTCACAGCTCCAGGGACCCGGGTTCGATTCCGGGTACTGCCTGTGTGGAGTTTGCAAGTTCTCCCTGTGTCTGCGTGGGTTTTCTCCGGGTGCTCCGGTTTCCTCCCACAAGCCAAAAGACTTGCAGGTTGATAGGTAAATTGGCCATTATAAATTGTCACTAGTATAGGTAGGTGGTAGGGAAATATAGGGACAGGTGGGGATGTTTGGTAGGAATATGGGATTAGTGTAGGATTAGTATAAATGGGTGGTTGATGTTCGGCACAGACTCGGTGGGCCGAAGGGCCTGTTTCAGTGCTGTATCTCTAATCTAATCTTAAACTCTAATTCGATTAATGCCTATGGATACACGACGCGCCCACGCTAGCATGCATACGCGATGCACATGTGCAAATAGAGACAGAAAAGAGCAGAAGAAAAAAATAAAGTGGAAAAGTTTGAGGCAATATCTGAAGAGTTTTTGTTATGGTTCTTCAAGCTTACTGTAGAGTCCTTGATTGTAGGTAGATCTTGCTTCTTGTTGAGGCCCAGTATTCTTCTTAAACCTTGTTCGCTGTAGGAGACTTTTCTCTCTTGGGGTTCATGTGTCCTCAGTGGATTCAGAGGCTTGTGAGAAAAAGATGGGAGCAGACAGGAGAGATCTTCTCAGTCCAGAAGCAAACAGTTTTTCTCAGTTCAACCTGTTTGTACCATTCAAAAAACCCCAAGTTGTCAAGCAGGTTAGTCATGTGACTAGCTGATCTGACCATGTCTTGACTCTATGGATTGTATCATCTTAGTAGGAATGCACTTCCCTGCCTTCAATGTCTGGTGCTCAAAGTCCATTGTGGGTTAAATGGATAAGGGGAGTAACCTCTCTTGTCTCTATTGCTATGTAAATGTCTTCCAGCCAAGTTTCTGGCAGCCCTTGTAACAGGCCTTCTCTTCTTCCCAGCAACAATTTGAAATTTAATGTCCATGTGGCGAAATTCAAATGCATCATTCTTGGCAGGTGGGGGTCTGGCATGACACTATTTTCTCTGGTGGGGAACTCCAGAACAAGGATGCAATTGTAAAATTATGAAAATCGGAACTCGAATAGACCATTTAGCCCCTTGAGTCTGTTCCACTATTCAATGTGATCATGGCTGATATGCACCCTAACTCCATATACCTTAGTACCTTTGGCGAACAAAAGTCAATCTCAGATTGATTTTTTTTATGGTTCTGGGAATCACTGGCAAGTCCAGCATTTGTTGCCCATCCTTAATTGCCCTTGGCAACTGAGTGGCTTGCAAGGACATTTTAGAGGGCAGTTAAGAGTCAACCACATTGCTGTGGGTCTGGAGTCACAAGTAGACCAGACCACGTAAGGATGGCAGATTTCCTTCCCTAAAGGAAATTAGTGAACAAAATGAGGTTTTATGTTAATCAATGACTGTTTCATGGCACCATTATTGAGAGTAGCTTTTAAGTTTAGTTTTTAAAAATTAATTAATTGAATTGAAATTCCAGCAGCAGCCATGGGGGGATTTGAACCCACAGCCCCCAGAGCATTAGTTTGTATTTCTGAGATTATGAACTTCATGACATTACCACTACACCACCATTGCCCTCAAGCTGATTGTTTCAAATTTCTACCACCCTTTGTGTGAAGAAGTGTTTGCTAATTTCGTCCCTGAAAGGACTGGCTTCAATTTTTTAGACTCTGCCCCCTAGTCCTAGGTTCCCTAAAAAGCGGAATTAGTTTCTCCCAATCTACTCTATTTGTTCCCCTAAATACCTTGAAAACTTTGATTAAATCACCCCTTAACCTTCTAAATTCCAGGAAATACAATGCTAGTTTGTTTAATCTCCCCTCGTAGCTTAATCCTTGGAGATCTGGGGCTGCAGTTTTGCCATGGAGATGGGATACAGGAGCCGGATCTGTTTTGGGGTCAGAAACCTGTCCTCCGCTCGGAAACGGATTAAAGGTCAGCTTTTCAGAGGATGTATCCTTAATTGGTATGGAGACGGGTTTCATGCCCACTTAGAGCCAGTGGGGGTGGGAACAGAGGCAGGTCAGGTGAAGTGTGGGACTCAACTAGACACCCACGGCAGCCATCATTGAGCCTGTTGGTTGTCCTGAGGGAGCGATCTGTGGTTTTTCCAAAGACTTCCACTGCACAGATGTCACGGGGAGCTGGAAGCCTGACACCCCGGGACAGGACAGACCCTCGCTTTGTCTATGCCGATCTGGATCTAATGCTGGATGCTTGTGGGAGAGGAGGGAGGTCTGCTTCCCGGAGGGTGGCAGGAGCAGGCTACCTCAATATGTAGCAGGGGCACCTCTCTGTTCAGCATCATTGCCCTCTGCCTCCTCTTCCTTGTCCCCTCTCACCTCCTGCTCCTGGTCCTGCCCTGAGGAGCTGTCTGATTCCAGGGCCTCACTGTCCTCAAGGTCCACACTTCTCTGGAGGGCAATGTTATGACAGGCTCAGGAGGGTATTGGATGGCATCACCCCACTGGTCCAGGCACTGGAATCAGATCTTCAGAAGCCTGATGGCCTGCTCAATGGTTGTCCTGCTGAGCAGGTGGCATTGGTTGTTTCGCCTCTGTGCCTCTGTCTGGGGCTCTCATAGAAGCCATCTCTTCAAGAGATTTCCCTTGTCCCTTTGGAATCCATCCATGCACTTTGGGGGTTGGAGTGAAGGTCTGAGGCAGCCTGGACTGGCAAAGGATGGAGGAGTCATTGTAGATGCCAGGAAAGTGGCGCACACATGGAGGAAGCTCTTTTTGTGGTTGCAGACCAGTTGGACATTGAGGGAGTGGAAGCTCTTCCAGTTCATGGATCCCACTGGGTGCCTTGATGGCCACATTGGTGCAATCGATGATGCCCTGCACCTGGGGGAATCCATTGATGGAGGTGAAATCTAATGGTCTCTGTCCCTGCGAGGCTATGTTGGTCATTAAATGAATGTACTGTCCAGCTCTGGCAAACAGGGCATCAGTGATTAGCGAGATGCAGTGGTGTGTGGCCATTCTCGAGATGCCATTAAGGTCTGCAGCGGATCCTTGGAAGGAGCCAGAAGCAAAGAAGTTCAAGGCCACAGTGACTTTGACAATTACTGGCAGGGCATGGCGACGAGTGCTGCAAGGAGCAAGTTCTTCGGCAACGAGGGGGCAGATGTCTGAGACCATCTGCCTGAAGAGTTGCAATCTCCTGGAGCACAGGGTCTCAGTCACCTCCAGGTAGCTCCATCTTTCATGGTCGATCCTTTATTGAAGGTTTTGCCTCCATTGCCTTCCTGCCCATCTTTCCTCTCCTGTGCCCTCCTGATGCCCAGGGTTTTGCCCTTCCTCTGAAGGGTGCTGTTCCTCATCGCCATGGGGCCAAAAATCTGACAGTCATGCTTCCATCGCCATCTGGAGCCTTCCTTCTGGGTGGGTGGTGCCCAAATGTCCTTGGCAGCCTTGCCCCCTGCTCTTCTGCCTTTGCGTGCCAGGGATTGCTGACCCTGTTCAAAGCCTGGGTGCTGAGTGCCCACTCCCCTTGCCACCTGTGCAGTGCCAAGTGCACCCTCTTACCAAGTGTCCACTCTCCCTTTCCCCCGCTGACTGTCTTATGGGGCTGGGGTGATGCCCTGGGGCAGTCATGACTGGCTTCCCATTCTGTACCCGCCTGCCTTCAGCTGGTCATTTTGATGATCTGTGTACCTGGAACTGAATTAGAGCTAGGCCATTCAGGAGTGAAATCAAAAAGCAATTTTTCACACAAAAGGTAATGGAAATGTGGGATTCTCTTCCCGAAAAGGCTGCGTATGCTGGGTCAGTTAAAAGTTTGAAGACTGAGATTGACAGATTTTTACTAGGTAAGGGTACCAAGGGATATGGCTCCAAGGTGGATAAATGGAGTTGAGGTACAGATCAGCCATGGTCGAATTGAATGGTGGAACAGGCTTGAGGGGCTGAATAGCCTACTCTTGTTCATATGAGTTCATCTAGCTAGTTTCTGTCCAGCTCCCGATGATGACCGACTACTTGGCTGTGATATACCTGTTGCCAAATAATCGGCCTACACTCACTGTGAAGCCTTGGGCATGCGGAATGTCCACCTGACCTGTGAAGTCAGATCCCAATATGAAGCCTATGTTGTTAAGGGAGGAAGGAACAAAATTGGTAACAAAATGAGGCAGAAGAAATAGGGGAAAACAAAATAGCTACAAAATGAGAAAGAAAATAAAGAGGTTCAGATAAAACATTTATGTTAAGTTTGTGTGTGGAAAGATAACAGTTCTGTTTTTTCTTGTGAACACAGATTACAATTTTTGATGCAGACTCAGAAGAACAGCAGGACATTGACTTGGCAATATTAACTGCTCTCCTCAAAGGTAGACAGTCCCATGTTAAATAATGATAGCTTCCTTTACAGGAATCTTACTTCATTTCAGAATATTTTAAAATAATTACTTTTTGTTTCTAAAGGTACAAATACTTCTGCATCAGATCAGCTAAGTTTGGCACTGGCATGGGACAGAGTGGACATTGCTAAGAAAAACATTTTGGTTTATGGACAACATTGGAAGGTATTCAATATTTTAATAATATATTCAGTATTAAAATCTGAAAGACATTTCTGATAATCAGTATTTCACAAAAGCCCTGTGCTCTGAAATTTGGCTCCTTGTCGTAAAAGACAGAAATGTTGCATGAGAGCAGGGGGGAGTGTTGAATGGCAAGCAACCGGAAGCTTGGAGTCATGCTTTCGGACTGAGCGGAGGTGTTCAGCAAAGCAGACACTCAGTCTGCGTTTGGCCTCCCCAATGTAGAGGAGACCGCGAGCAGCGAGTACTGTATACTAAATTGAAAGAAGTACAAATAAATCGCTGCTTCACCTTTTTTTAAAATTTATTCATGCCCTTGAGAAGGTGGTGGTGAGCTGCCTTCTTGAACCGCTGCAGTCCATTTGGGGTAGGTATACCCACAGTGCTGTTAGGAAGGGAGTTCCAGGATTTTAACCCAGCGACAGTGAAGGAACGGCGATATAGTTCCAAGTCAGGATGGTGTGTGACTTGGAGGGGAACGTGCAGGTGGTGGTGTCCCCATATATTTGCTGCCCTTGTCCTTCTAGTTGGTAGAGGTCGCGGGTTTGGAAGGTGCTGGCTAAGGAGCCTTGGTGCATTGCTGCAGTGCATCTTGTAGATGGTACACACTGCTGCCACTGTGCGTCGGTGGTGGAGGGAGTGAATGTTTGTAGATGGGGTGCCAATCAAGCGGGCTGCTTTGTCCTGGATGGTGTCGAGCTTCTTGAGTTTTGTTGGAGCTGCAACCATTCAGGCAAGTGGAGAGTATTCCATCACACTCCTGACTTGTGCCTTGTAGATGGTGGACAGGCTTTGGGGAGTCAGGGGGTGAGTTACTCGCCGCAGGATTCCCAGCCTCTGACCTGCTCTTGTAGCCACGGTATTTATATGGCTACTCCAGTTCAGTTTCTGGTCAATGGTAGCCCCTAGGTTGTTGATAGTAGGGGATTCAGCAATCATAATGCCGTTGAATGTCAAGGGGAGATGGTTAGATTTTCTCTTGTTAGAGATGGTCATTGCCTGGCACTTGTGTGGCGCGAATGTTACTTGCCACTTATCAACCCAAGCCTGGATATTGTCCAGGTCTTGCTGCATTTTTACACGGACGGCTTCAGTATCTGAGGAGTCACGAATGGTGCTGAACATTGTGCAATCATCAGCGAACATCCTCACTTCTGACCTTATGATTGAAGGAAGGTCATTGATGAAGCAGCTGAAGATGGTTGGGCCTAGGAAACTACCCTGAGGAACTCCTGCAGTGATGTCCTGGAGCTCAGATGATTGACCTCCAACAACTACAACCATCTTCCTTTGCGCTAGGCATGACTCCAGCTAGCGGAGGGTTTTCCCTGATTCCCATTGACCTCAGTTTTGCTCGGGCTCCTTGATGTCATACTCGGTCAAATGCTGCCTTGATGTCAAGGAAAGGAGTGTTTGGGGCCTTGGATAGTGAGGAGAGAGGAGGTAAAAGGGCAGGTATTACACTTCCTGCATTTGCCTGTGAAGGTGCCATGGGAAGGGAACGGGGTGGTGGGGGTAATGGAGGAGTGGACCAAGGTGTCGTGGAGGGAACGATCCCTTTGGAATGCTGCCGGGGGAGGGGAGGGGAAGATGTGTTTGTTGGTGGCATCACACTGGAGTTGGCGGAAATGGTGGAGGATGATCCTCTGGATGTGGAGGCTGGTGAGGTGGAAAGTGAAGACAAGGGGAACCCTGTCGCGGTTCTGGGAGGGCGGGGATGGCGTGAGAGCAGAAGTGCAGGAAATAGGCCGGACATGGTTGAAGGCCCTGTCAACCACTGTGGGAGGGAATCCTCGGTTCAGGAAAAAGGAAGACATATCAGAGGCGCTTTTGTGGAAGGTTGCATCAACGAAAGCTCGAGGAGCAGCACCTGATCTTTCGATTAGGCACTGTCCAGCCTTGCGGACTGAAGATTGAGTTCAATAACTTCAGAGCATGACAGGCTTTTTTTAATATTTTATTTTTTAACCATGTGCCTGCTTTTCATGCAGTCAGAGATGCTCATTATTAACACTCTCTCTGGAATAATGCTGTGTCTTTCACCACAAGCATTAACACACGCTTTGCCTTTACCCCAGGATAGCTTTGTTATTTAATCTCCTTCTGCCCTATCAAACACCTTCCCCTTTGTTCTCTCTCCCACTCCCCCTCCCCTTCACTTGCTTAAAACCTAATCCTTGACAGAAATCTTTGCATCCTCATTGGCTACAGGTGAGGTCCCAGAGGACTGGAGAATAGCCAATGTTGTGCCTTTGTTTAAGAATGGTGGCAAGGATAATCCAGGAAATTATAGGCCGGTGAGCCTTACGTCAGTGGTAGAGAAACTATTAGAGATGATTATTCGGGACAGGATTTACTCACATTTGGAGACAAACGAACTTATTAGTGAGAGACAGCATGGTTTTGTGAAGGGGAGGTCGTGTCTTACTAATTTGATTGAGTTTTTTGAGGAAGTGACGAAGATGATTGATGAAGGAAGGGCAGTGGATGTTATCTATATGGACTTTAATAAAGCCTTTGACAAGGTCCCGCATGGCAGACTGGTACAAAAGGTGAAGTCACACGGGATCAGAGGTGAGCTGGCAAGATGGATACAGAACTGGCTCGGTCATAGAAGACAGAGGGTATCAGTGGATGGGTGTTTTTCTGAATGGAGGGATGTGACTAGTGGTGTTCCGCAGGGATCAGTGCTGGGACCTTTGCTGTTTGTAGTATATATAAATGATTTGGAGGAAAATGTAGCTGGTCTGATTAGTAAGTTTGCGGACGACACAAAGGTTGGTGGAGTTGCGGATAGTGATGAGGATTGTCAGAGGATACAGCAGGATATAGATCGGTTGGAGACTTGGGCGGAGAAATGGCAGATGGAGTTTAATCCGGACAAATGTGAGGTAATGCATCTTGGAAGGTCTAATGCAGGTGGGAGGTATACAGTAAATGGCAGAACCCTTAGGAGTATTGACAGGCAGAGAGATCTGGGCGTACAGGTCCACAGGTCACTGAAAGTGGCAACGCAGGTGGATAAGGTAGTCAAGAAGGCATACGGCATAATAATATAAAAACAAAATACTGCGGATGCTGGAAATCTGAAATAAAAACAAGAAATGCTGGAACCACTCAGCAGGTCTGACAGCATCTGTGGAAAGAGAAGCAGAGTTAATGTTTCGGGTCAGTGACCCTTCTTCGGAACTGACAAATATTAGAAAAGTCACAGGTTATAAGCAAGTGAGGTGGGGGTGGGGCAAGAGATAACAAAGGAGATCTAGATTGGACCAGGCCACATAGCTGACCAAAAGGTCACGGAGCAAAGGCAAACAATATGTTAATGATGTGTTGAAAGACAAAGCATTAGTACAGATTAGCTGTTAATACACTGAATATTGAACAGCAGCAAGTGCAAACCTGAAAAAAAACAGTGGGTAAGCAAACTGAACAAACTAAGATGAAATGAAAAAAATGCAAAAAAAAAATTGTAAAAAATGTAAAAAAGAATGTAAAAAAAAAAGAGAAAGAAAAAAATAACTAAAAATGAAAGTAAAATGGGGGGCTGTCATGCTCTGAAATTATTGAACTCAATGTTCAGTCCGGCAGGCTGTAGTGTGCCTAATCGGTAGATGAGATGCTGTTCCTCGAGCTTGCGTTGATATTCACTGGAACACTGCAGCAATCCCAGGACAGAGATGTGAGCATGAGAGCAGGGGGGAGTGTTGAAATGTTGGCATGCTTGCCTTCATCGGTCGGGGCATAGAGTATAAAAATTGGCAAGTCATGTTGCAGCTGTACAGATCCTTAGTTAGGCCACACTTAGAATATTGCGTGCAATTCTGGTCGCCACACTACCAGAAGGACGTGGAGGCTTTGGAGAGGGTACAGAGGAGGTTTACCAGGATGTTGCCTGGTCTGGAGGGCATTAGCTATGAGGAAAGGTTGGAAAAACTCAGATTGTTTTCACTGGAACGACGGAGGTGAAGAGGCGACATGATAGAGGTTTACAAAGTTATGAGCGGCATGGACAGAGTGGATAGTCAGAAGCTTTTTCCCAGGGTGGAAGAGTCAGTTACTAGGGGACATAGGTTTAAGGTGCGAGGGGCAAAGCTTAGAGGGGATGTGCGAGGCAAGTTTTTTACACAGAGGGTGGTGAGTGCCTGGAACTTGCTGCCAGGGGAGATGGTGGAAGCAGATACGATAGTGACGTTTAAGAGACATCTTGACAAATACATGAATAGGAAGGGAATAGAGGGATACGGTCCCCAGAAGTGCAGAAGGTGTTAGTTTAGGCAGGCATCAAGATCGGCGCAGGCTTGGAGGGACGAATGGCCTGTTCCTGTGCTGCACTGTTCTTTGTTCTTTGTTTTCTAACCTTTGCCAGTTCTGATGAAAGGTCACAGACCTGAAACGTTAACTTTGCTTCTTTCTCCACAGATGCTGCCTGACCTGCTGAGTATTTCCAGCACCTTTTGTTTTGTTTCAGATTTCCCGGATCTGCAGTATTTTGCTTTTATGTTAAACCAAGGCCTGACTACCTCTTCGGGTGGGCATTGAAAATTCCATGCACTTTGCGAAGAATAGGGAATTGTCCTGGCAATCTTCCTCCTGTGACCAGTGTCGCCAACAGCAGATTAACTGGTCAAACACCTTATTATGGGATCTTGCTGTGTGCAAAAACTGCATTCTCCTACATAACAACAGTAACAGTAATTCAGCAATTATTCATTATCTGTGAAGTGCTTTGGGACATCCTAAGTGCTGATATGATGTTTATAAGTAGGTGATAGCAGAAAACATGGGTAACATTTGATATAGAATTCCCTTGACATACCTTTTATGAATACCAGGTTGACAGTATATTTAAAAGAAAAGACTCCAAGGACACAATTAGTGCAACATTCCAATCAAAGTAGCACACCTGCAAATTCTAAAATAACCAATTTTCTGTAAAAAGCATTCAATGGTAAGAAAATGTCTTGATACTGCAGTCTCCTGAGTACAGCCTGTACTATGCTAATTGCCCAGCTCTCAGTCTTTGCGGAAGTCTATAACATACAGGCAAAAATCACACCATGGATCAGTGATTTTTGATTATGTATCTCTGAGGTCATACTTGCACAATGAGTACCTTCTGGGAGAAATCTGAACAGCTAGTATGTACAGTCGATAGTACCTGTTTTTTTTCCAAAAAAAACCTTTTGCTGTGTTTATTGATTTCATCCTTCTGCGCAGAAAGGAAAGTTCAGCTTTTGCAGCCTATTACTTTTAGCTCTGATGTGAGAAACCTCTTTGAGGACATCACTAACAGCAGCTGGTGATTTCAGCCAAGATCTTTGAAGTGTTCTTTCCTCTCCTCCCTCCACTCCTGAGAGGGACGATTAACTACCTAACTGATTAACGTTTATTCCTCGACAACCTACGTTGTGAAAATCAAAAGGACTTACAAAGTTATGGGGATCCCTGAAGTAACTGTGAGTTCCTTTTTATTTACCCACCATTTCCTCTTCCTCTACTGAAAGTGCTGACTGTGGCTGGATATGCTTCCACAGGTGCCAAGAATCCCTATTCATATCGAGCTAAATTTTCATCTGTTTGCCATTTGTAGCAAAAAGGTAGAGGTGGGTACAAAATTGTGTCTACCTTTTCACTAAAAATATTGAGCAAAGGAGAATATGCCTTCTTGATAGTGAGTATGAAAAAGCTATGTGACTGTGAAAGGTATCCCAGCCAAACCTAATTCTTTCATCACCTGATGGCCATAGAGTACACTTTTCAGCAGGAACCACTGAATAATACAGAATGGAAGGATAAAGTTGTAAAAAGTAAATGTGTGGGTTAAGGTACGGTGGAGCAGAGCATGCCTCTGGCCAACTTAAAGGCTGCAGACCCTGTCCCAAGTTATGGGGGTACAGTCATTTACATGGTTATGGGTGGACTGCGACACCTGTAAAGGCATTTCAGAGGCCAACACCCCAATCTGCCAGTGGATGTCAGAATGGCTCAATGACTCCAGTAGAGGAACCTATCCCAGGTCTAAGAGAGCTGTTTCCTTTTTACTCTTTAGCTCCTAAGGGAGCCAATATGCCTTTTTACTAGCCTGGGTAACGTTTGGAGCCTTTCCAAGGACCTTAATGGTACTCAAGCCAGATCTCAGCTGTAGAACTTCAAAAGGACAGAGACAAGTTGGTGGAGTCAGCAGACAGGTGGCAGATGAAGGTCAATGCAGAGAAATGTGAAGTGATTCATTTTGGTAGGAAGAACATGGAGAGACAATAACGAATAAAGGGCACAATTCTAAAGTGGGTGCAGGAGCAGAGGGACCTAGGTGTATATGTGCATAAGTCATTGAAGGTGGCAGGACAGGTTGAGAGAAAGGTTAATAAAGCATGCAGTATCCTGGGCTTTATTAATAGGGGCATAGAGTACAAGAGCAAGGAAGTTATATTGAACTTGTATAAGACACTAGTTCGGCCTCAGGTGGTTCTGGGCACCGCACTTTAGGAAAGACTTGAAGGCGTTGGAGAGAGTACAGAAAAGATTCATGAGAATGGTTCCAGGGATGAGGAATTTCAGTTATGAAGATAGATTGGACAAGTGAAGACTGTTTTCCTTGGAGAAGAGAAGGCTGAGAGGTGACTTGATAGAGGTATTCAAAAACATGAGGGGTCTGGACAGAGTAGATAGAGAGAAACTGTTCCCACTCATGAAAGGATGGAGAACAAAAGGGCACAGATTTAAAGTATTTGGTAAGAGAAGCAAAAGTGACATGAGGAAAAACTTTTTCACGCAGCGAGTGGTTAAGTTCTGGAATGCGCTGCCTGAGAATGTGGTGGAGGTAGTTTCAATTGAAGCATTCAAAAGGGAATTAGACAGTTATATGAAAAGGAACAATGTGCAGGGTTATGGGGAGGAGGCGGGGAATGGAACTGAGGGAATTGCTCTTTTGGAGAGCCGATCCGGCCACAATGGGCTGAACACCCTCCTTCTGCACTGTAACGATTCTGCGATTCTGTGATTCAATAGCTCCAATGAGGTCTTATAACTTAGTTATAAGTGTATAATGGGTGCCATTCCTTGGGAAGCCAGGGAATTTCCCCAGACATACTGCAGCTTCCAAATACTGGAATTTCCTACAGTCCCCAATGGGCAGTGAGACAGAAAAGACCCAAGAAGGTAAGTTTAGAATTATTTTTCTGGGGCTAGAGGAGCAGGAGTGCTCCTCTGGGTTCCACAAGTATACTGTGGGCCATAATCAGTCACCTGTTGCCCCTCCCTCACTCCCACCCTTGGTTCTATCTGCTTGCTGGCTGGTTTGACCTCCTGACTGACCCAGAGTCGGTAACCTGCTTGGGCAATGTGGCTTGCTTGTGGCATGGCAATGAGGTCTGGCCCCCAAAATGGCTCAGGCTTCCCGCTGGCAGGAATAGGTGGATGTTCTGCCCATGACTGGCCTGTTTCATACCTGGAGTAAAATCTACTCCGATGTGGTAACTCAGTATGCATTACAAAAGTACTACTGAGGACAATAGCTTTCCGATTACAACCACCACCAGTTGAAACCGAGGAGAGGGCAAACAAAGCCTGTGAATATTGGAAACTTTGAACAAGAACAAAAGTACTGAAAGGCTTAGCAGATTGATCAGATGCTTAAGAGGAGAGGTTAGCATTTCAGGAAGGACCTAATTTTCCATTTCACATCCTGATTAACCTGCTCTGCCTTTTGGAATCTTCACTTTGCCTGCTAACATAATTGACAAACATATAAAGCACATCGTACTTTACATACTAATTATTGTGTCCATATTTGAGCTGTATGATAGCTTTGCTTTGATAAAGCAAGTCAATGGTTTTAATTGGAAACCTTTCAAGTGTAATTCAGGGATTTGGGGTTGTAATGAGAGATTCAACTCTTGCAACATGTTTTATTTGATTGTGTTGTAGGTGGGGTCCCTCGAGCAGGCCATGCTTGATGCTCTGGTAATGGATCGGGTGAACTTTGTGAAACTACTGATCGAGAATGGTGTGAGCATGCATCGCTTTCTCACCATCTCCAGGCTCGAGGAACTCTACAATACGGTCAGCACACCATTTATTTACTTAGAATTCATACGTACATGTTACCAAAAAGATTTACTTGCACAGCATAGCCACAGCAGAAGGCTGGTATAGGTACCAGGGGCCGATGTGCACACATGGCTGCCCCAGCCAGATTCTTCTGCACATGGCTCGTTCAAAGCAATTCTCAGTCTTTAAATAAGTATTTTAAAAACTACCCAATTCAATGGTTCTCAAACTCTTGCCTCCCTCTATATTGGGATTGGTAAATCTGTAAAAAAAATTAATTCTTACTCCTCCTACACCTCTGTTCTTTTTCTTTTTCTTCTCTATTCATGCATTTCTCACTTTCCATATTTATTTCTCATCTCCTTCACTTTTGTTTCCTCTTCTCCTGCATTTCTCTTCTCTTTCTTTTTTACTTTCTCTTTTTCTCCTCTTTCTTAATCTTTCCTCATCCTTGCCTCTTCAACAGTTACCTTTTTGCTGTACTTCCTACAGGCAGGGGGAAGGTACGAAAGCTGGATGGGCTGCCTAGTCAGCTAGGGAACAGAACTTCAAAACAGAAGTCACAAGGAGCAGGCTGGTCCTGCTGCATATTTGTCAGGTTTGGAAATTTGAAACAAAATCAAAAAATGCTTGAAACGCTCAGCAGGTCAGGCAACATCTGTGCAGAAAGGAACAAAATAAAAATCAGGTGTAACACTTCATTTGAACTGTGGTTATACCTGAAACACACTGATCGTTTTTATTTCTTCAGAGATGCTGCCTGATGTGCTGAGGTGTTTCGGAATGTAGCCTGCCTCTGTGTGCTTTGTGTTGAGGTTTGGCTCTCATTCACATTACTAGTGTCCGTGGGGGTTGGGATTCCTTCCCCATACTCCACAAAGTCCAGGTTTAAAGTCCAGTTGTGGCAGTGGGGTTGGGGAGGGGGGTGGGGGGGAGGAATTCCGATCCCACATATATACAAGTTGCAAGAAATCTCTACATGCACATCTTATAAGGGATCTACACAACTCCTACCGCTGTGTCACATACTGTATGACATCACTTTCTGCAGTGATGATGCACACTCACTATTTACATATTCCATTAAAGCAATCTCACAACAGTATGCACGACAACCACTGTGCACCAATGGTGGAAGAGCTGGATATTGAGTCTAGTGGCAGCAGCGCTGATCAGATAATTTGGTCAGTCCTGGTTAGTGTCTAGCTTCTGGAGTGTTGTGGCTGCACCCATCCTTGTGAGTGTGAGTATTCCATCACACTCCTCACTTGAGCCTTGCAGATGCTGGAGCAGCTTTGATCCCTGGACTGTGCTGACGTGATAGTTAATCTTTAATATTATTTTTTATTTGCATCTTCATTGAAAATGTACTGACTTATCAATGATTCATTCCATAGAAACAAGGTCCAACTAATCTCCTGTTGCATCACTTGGTTCGAGACATGAAACAGGTAAAGTTGATTTCAGGGAGAAAAAATTACTGTGCAGTGCAAGCAGTGTTGTGAAACTCTGTCGATAAACTGCTGCCAGACCGATTCTCAATTCTGTAAAGATCTAAGATTCAAGTTTGGATGACATGGTTATATGTGCTTAAGGAAAGTGGTCATCCTTAGTGGTTAGCATTTTCATTCAGGAGTGGCCTTCGTTTCTCCTTTATTGTGAGACAACTCGTTATGTGTAATGATAGGAGCATAGGAACACGAGTAGGCCACTCAGCTCCTTGAACCTGTTCCGCTATTCTATTAGATTATGGCTGAACTGTATTTTAACTGCATCTACCTGGCTTGGTTTGTTGATCCTTAATATGTTTAGTTTAGTTTAGAGATACAGCACTGAAACAGGCCCTTTGGCCCACCGAGTCTGTGCCGACCATCAACCACCCATTTATACTAATCCTACACTAATCCCATATTCCTACCACATCCCCACCTGTCCCTATATTTCCCTACCACCTACCTATTTTAGGGGCAATTTATAATGGCCAATTTACCTACCAACCTGCAAGTCTTTTGGCTTGTGGGAGGAAACTGGAGCACCCGGAGAAAACCCACGCAGACACAGGGAGAACTTGCAAACTCCACACAGGCAGTACCCGGAATTGAACCCGGGTCGCTGGAGCTGTGAGGCTGCGGTGCTAACCACTGCGCCGCTGTGCTATCCTTAGCTAATGAAAATCTCTCAATCTCACTTTTGGAATTTTCAATTAATTGAGCCTCAACAACTTTTTGGGGAATGAGTTTCAGATTTTCATTATCCTTTGTGTGAAGAAGTGCCTTCTGACATCAACTCTGAACAGCCTAGCTCTAATTCTGTCCTTCTGGACTTCTCATCAGTGGAAATAGTTTCTCTCCATCTACCATATCAAATCCTTTAATTGTCTTCTGTAACTTGGTTAGGTAACATGGTCAGTGTGCAGTGTGTGGAGATGGTTTTAGATTTTCCACATTACACTATAGAACTTTTTGATGGTTGTTATTTCAGGTTTCTTTCATCCTGATTTTCCCTTCCTTTGCAAATGTGATCATTTGGATGTGTGAAAAATGGATCACATTCATATTCATCTGTAAACATTTGCTTTTGCTCTGAATAACTGAAACATATCTATTTTGTTTCCATGATAAGAGGGTAAACATATGCACTTTTTTGGATTAATTGTCAATTGTGGATGAAAGGCTTGGTGCCCTTTGCAAAGTAAATCAAGTTATTTTAATGGAAGTTTTGCAAAGTGAAAAAGAATTTCTCCGCTGCAATCTGTACCAAAAATGAAGATTCTAAAGCACTATGAGGGGGAAGAAAGATTTGAAAGGCAGAATTAAATAGGTATAAAAGCAAAATACTGCAGATGCTGGAAATCTGAAATAAAAACAAGAAATGCTGGAAATAATCAGCAGGTCTAGCAGCATCTGTGGAGCGAGAAGCAGAGTTAACGTTTCAGGTCAGTGACTCTTCATCAGAACTGACAAATATTAGAAATGTAAAAGGTTTTAAGCAAGTAAAGTGGGGGTGGGGCAAGAGATAACAAAAGAGAAGGTGTTGATAGGACAAGGTCACAGAGAATAACTGACCAGAAGGTCATGGAGCAAAGGCAAACAATATGTTAATGGTGTGGTGAAAGACAAAGCATTGGTACAGAGAGGGTGTCAATTGACTGTAAAATGAACAGCCCTGGCTCCAAGCACAAACATACAAAAACAGTGGGTAGGCAGAGTAGAAACAAACTAAAATAAAATAAACAAATAAAAAGAAAAAATAACTAGGGGCGGCACAGTGGCGCAGTGGTTAGCACTGCAGCCTCACAGCTCCAGCGACCCGGGTTTGGTTCTGCGCACTGCCTGTGCGGAATTTGCAAGTTCTCCCTGTGACTGCGTGGGTTTCCGCCGGGTGCTCTGATTTCCTCCTACAGCCAAAGACTTGCCGGTTGATAGGTAAATTGGCCATTGTAAATTGCCCCTAGTGTAGGCAGGTGGTAGGAAAATGGTGGGGACGTGGTAGGGGACATCGGATTAATGTAGGATTGGTATAAATGGGTGGTTGATGGTCGACACAGACTCGGTGGGCCGAAGGGCCTGTTTCAGTGCTGTATCGCTCTGTGACTCTAGCTAAAAATAAAATGGGGGTCCTGTCATGCTCTGAAATTATTGAACTCAATGTTCAGTCCTGCAGGATGTAGCATTCCTACAGTATGTAAATGAGATGCTGTTCCTCGAGCTTGCGTTGATGTTCGCTGGAACACTGCAGCAATCCCAGGACAGAGATGTGAGTGGTGGGGGGGTGTTGTTGAAATGGCGAGCAACCGGAAGCTCAGGGTCATGCTTACGGACTGAGTGGAGGTATTATGCAAAGCAGTCACTCAATCTGCATTTGTTCTCCCCAATGTAGAGGAGATCACATTGTGAGCAGCGAATACAGTATACTAAATTGAAGGCCCTGTCAACCACAGTGAGGGGGAATCCTCAGTTGAGGAAAAAAGAAGACATATCAGAAGCACTGTCGTGGAAGGTAGCATCATCAGAGCAGATGCGACAGAGAAACTGTGAGAATGAAATGGAGTCCTTACAGGTGGCAGGGTGTGAAGAAGTGTAGTTGAGGTAGCTGTGGGAATCTGTGGTCTTTTAATTAATATTAGTAGACAGCCTATCCCCAAAGATGGAGACAGAGAAGTCGAGGAAGGGAAGGGAAGTGTTGGAGATGGACCATGTAGAAGTGAGAGAAGGGTGGAAATTAGAAGCAAAGTTGAAAAAGTTTTCCAGTTCAGGGCGGGAACAGGAAGCGGCACCGATACAGTCATTAATGTACCTGAAAAAGAGTTGGGGAAGGGGGCCTGAGTAGGACTGGAACAAGGAATGTTCAACATATCCCACAAAAAGACACTAGGACCCATGCGGGTACCCATAGCAACACCGTTGACTTGAAGGAAGTGAGTGGAGTTGAAGGAGAAGTTATTCAATGTGAGAACAAGTTCAGCCAGGCGGAGGAGGGTAGTGGTGGATGGGGACTGGTTGGGCCTCTGTTCAAGGATGTAGCGGAGAGCCCTCAAACCGTCCTGGTGGGGAATTGAGGTAGAGAGATTGGACGTCCAAATAGGTAATCTGGCTGGCACCAGCAGTGTTATTCCTGCTTAAGAACATAAGAACATATATATTAGGAGCAGTTATAGGCCATTCAGCCCTTCAAACTTGCTTTGCCATTCAATAAGATCACGGCTGATCTCCACCTCAGCTAGACCTATTCCACTATCCCCATATCCTTTTATTCCCTTTATATCCAAAAATGTATCGATCTCTCACTAGAATATACTCAATGACTGATCATCCACAACTTCTTGGGGCAGAGAATTCCAAAAGCTCACAACCCTTTTGCACGAAGACATTTCTCCTCATCTCAATCCTAAATGGCTGACTCCTTATTCTGTGACTGAGACCCCTATTTTGAGATTCCACAGTCAAAGAAAGCATCCTCCCAGCATCTACCCTGTCAAACCCCTTAAGAATATTGTACATTTTAATGAGATCACCATTCATTCTTCTAAACTCTAGGGAATATAGACATTTTCTACACAATCTCTCCTTGTAGGACAATACCCTCATCCCAGGAATCCGTCTGGTAAACCTTTGTTGCATACTCTCTCAGGAAAGTACATCCTTCCTTAGGTAAGGAGACTAAAATTGTACACAGTTCTCTAGGTGTGATCTCACCAAGACCCTTGACAGTTTCAGTAAGACCTCTTTACTGCTATATTCCAACTTCCTTGCAATAAAGGCGAACATACCAATTGCCTTCCTAATTTCTTGCTGTACATTCATGTTAACTTTCTGTGATTCTGTGATTCAGGACACCCAGATCCCTCGGAATACCAACATTTCCCAGTCTCTCACCATCTAAAAATATTCCGTTTTTTAAATTTTTCCTCCCAAAGTGGATAACACCGCAATTCTCCACATTATATTCCATCTGCCAAGTTTTTGCCGACTCACTTAACCTGTATAAATTGTTTTGCAGCTTCTTGCATCCTCCTCACATTTACTTTCCCACCCAACTTTGCGTTGTCAGAAAACTTGAATACATCATACTTGCTCCCATCGGCTAAGTCATCACAGAATCATAGAATTGTTACAGGGCAGAAGGAGGCCACTGGGCTCATCTGCCTGCACCGGCTCTCCGAATGAGCAATTCACGTAATACTGTTCCCCCACCTTCTCCCTATAACCCTGCACATTCTTCCTTTTCAGATAACAGTCTTTCATTCCCTTTTGAATGCCTCGATTGAACCTGCCTGCACCACACTCTCAGGCAATGCCTTCCAGACCTCAACAATTCGCTGCGTGAAAAGTTTTTCCTCATGTCACTTTTGCTTCTTTTGCCAATTACTTTAAATCTGTGCCCTCTTGTTCTCGATCCTTTCATGCGTGGGAACTGTTTCTCCCTATCTACGCTGTCCAAACCCCGCATTATTTTGAATACCTCTATCAAATCTCCTCTCAGCCTTCTCTTCTCCAAGGAAAACAGTCCTAACTTCTCCAATGTATCTTCATAACTGAAGTTCTTCATCCCTGGAATTATTCTCGTGAATCTTTTCTGCACTCTCTCCAATGCCTTCACATCTTTGCTAAAGTGCTATTCCCAGAACTGGACGCAATACTCCAGCTGAGGCCGAACTAGTGTCTTATACAAGTTCAACATAATCTCCTTGCTCTTGTACTCTATGCCCCTATTAATAAAGCCTCGGATACAGTATACTTTATTAACTGCGCTCTCAACCTGTTCTGCCACCTTCAATGACTTATGCACATGTATACCCAGATCCCTCTGTTCTGCACCTCCTTTAAAGTTGTACCCTTTAATTTATATTCTGTCTCCATGTTCTTCCTACCAAAATGAATCACTTCCCATTGCTCCACATTGAACCTCATCTGCCACTTGTCTACCCATTCCACCAACTTGTCTATGTCCTTTTGAATTTCTACACTATCCTCCTCACAGTTCACAATGCTTCCACGTTTTGTATCTTCAGTAAATTTTGAAATTGTGCATGGTAAACCAAGGTCTGGATCATTAATATACATCAGGAAGAGGAATGGTCCCAACATTGACCCTGGGAAACTCCACTACAAACCTTTCTCTAGCCCGAACATTGATGTCGATTGTAAACAGCTGAGGCCCAATCACTAATCCTTGCGGTACCCTACTAGCTACAGCCTGCTAACCCGAAAATGATCCATTTATTTAGGCTCTCTGTTTTCTGTCCTTTAAGCAATTCTCAATCCAAGCTAATATATCACCCCCAATCTCATGAGCCTTAATTTTGTGTAATAACCTCTTGTATAGTTGTACTACTTTCCAGTGGAGCTTTTATTCCTTGCGGAAATGCCATAAACTTTGTGAATCATGGATTAATTCTTTAAATGCTTGCCATTGCCTATCAATTGTTAAATCTTTTAATCTAGTTGCTCAATCTACTTTAACCAACTCATCCCTCAAACTTATGTAGTTTGCTTTGTTCAGATTTAAGACCCAAGTTTCAAACTTAACTAAATCATTCTCATACTCAATATAAAATGGTATCATATTGTGATCACTCTTCCTAAGAGGCTCCTTTACTACAAGGTTATTAATTAATCCCTTCTCATTGTACGATACTAAATCCAAAGTAGCATCTTTGCTGGTTGCTTCCTTGACATACTGATCAAGAAAGCTATCTTGAATGCCTTCTATGAACTTGTCCTCCACATTATTACAACAAATTGATTTGCCCAGTCCATATGAAAATTAAAGTACCCCATTATTTCTGTATTACCCCAGTTACTTGCATCTCAAATTTCCTGATTTATATTCTTCCCTACACTGCAACTGTTGTTGAGGTGCCTGTAAACGACAGCAACAATGTTTTCTGCTCCTTGTTGTTTCTTAACTTCACCCAAACTGATACTAAGGGCTGAATTTTATGAGCCCTCTGACATCGGTGATCATGCTGGGGGGGCCCGGAAAATTCTTACGGGAGAGTCCCGCAACGACCACCGATGCCAAGGAGGCCCCGCCGTATTTTACTGGCGGCGGCGACGCCTCGGTGCGGCCCCGGCGGGACCTTCATCTTAATATGCAAATGAGATTAGAATGAAAGAATAATTACCCACCCGATAGCGATGGCCATCCCACACAGTACACTGGCTGGCCAGCCAGAACTCCCACAATGATGGGGAGGGGGGAGGAGTGAAAATTTCAGGGTGGTGGGGGAATAGGGGAGAACTGTTGTAATTGGCTGTAGGGATGGTGGGACGGGCTTGAGGGTCAAAGGTGCTGAAGGGGGGGTGAACGGTCAGCATATTGAAAAGTAGTTTTCGGGGGGAGAAGTCATTTTATTTATGGTGAATTCAGTGGGGGATGTGAAAGGGGATTCAATGCTTAAATAAAGTTTTATGTACAATTTACGTCCAGCGGGACCTTTAAAAATTTAAATTAAACTGCAGGGTTTGAAGCTCTTTAAAAATGGCGGCGTCAACTGCGCAGTGGTGCCGGACGCTGTTGCTGGGGTCGGAGCGGCTGCCCCCTCTCTGTCATTGCCCCCTCCATTTAAATCCTATTCATATGACTAAGGCAGCATTATTTAATACCCTTCACCTGATCAGAAACTGAGGCTATTGTACAGTTTGTTATGAAAGTACTTCTGTGTTTTTTGTTGAGTATTTTTTTGAGGACTCGTATTTTAGAATTATGAACGTTGCTTTATTTGGGAAAACTGAAAAGGATTCCATGGATTTTTTTCCCACTGGGGTTACTGAAGGGACACTGAGAGGTATTGTTTGAAAACAACATTTGCTGGAAGTCACCTGGCTTCAGATAAATACCCAGCATGGGCTTTTTTGACCTGGGGAAGATGTTTACAGAGAAGTGACAGGTCAAGATTTATAGAGTCAGCAGGCTTGACTCTTGAGATGATGTTTTTGGTTTTGCTTTGGGCAGTGAGTTCTGGTGTGGAGTGTTTTGAAAGAAGTTTTAAAAACCAGCCAAGACAGCAGTCACCCCAAGCTCAGCTTTTCCATCTCTTTGAGACGTTCTTTGAAATGAGTGTAAGAAATCAAGAAATTGATGCTGCATTCCTCCTGAAAGGCCTGCCAGAAACCCCTGATGCTACATTTTGCCTGGAAAGCCTGCCAAACTGAGAAGAACTGTTCTAGAAAGATGCCAGTGACAGCCATCTACACATATTTGGGATACCAAAACAATAAGGGACAACTTACATCTTTCTATATCTTCTCTTTTCTTCTTCAAGAATTAGCAAGTCTTTGACCCAAGTATTCTTTTTTGTCTTCTTTTAGTAACAGAGCTCTAAACTGAAAATCTTTTTTTTTCGGTTAACTGGTGTGTGTGTGTTTGTGTGTGTGTCTAAGGTTAAAGGCAGCTTTCATATTTCACTCTGTGTGTTAATGCTTTGCTTTGTTACTGGTTATGTCTTGTTTTATAATAAATTGATAATTTTGTTGTTTATTAAAGAAACCTGGTTGGTATATTTTATTCTGGGATGAAGAGTAGAGTATATGATTGACCGTATCGGTAACTGAGTAAACATATAAATATATGTTGTGACCTGTGGAGAAGTGGAACTAGAAAAGGCAGTGCACTCCTGCTACCTCGGTTGTAACATATAATTGGGGGCTCTGTGCGGGATAACCCAATGCCGATGACGTACAATTGTAAGGGTGGTAATAATAATTGAAAAAAAAAGGAAATAAAACAGGTTTCTTGTGC
Organism: Heterodontus francisci; assembly: GCF_036365525.1. Taxonomy (NCBI): domain Eukaryota; kingdom Metazoa; phylum Chordata; class Chondrichthyes; order Heterodontiformes; family Heterodontidae; genus Heterodontus; species Heterodontus francisci. Next base: position 108,066,585 of record NC_090374.1, on the reverse strand, counting down.
ATGAGAGTAAAGTTTACACCACTGGAATGTCTGTGTCAGTTGCTACAACCTTTCTGGGGAAGGAGGATGTATCCCTGAGTGATTTGAGAAACTTAACCAAGGTTAGACTAAAGGATTTGGCAGACCTGTTGGCATTATTGTTAAAAACAGGGGCTAAGAAAGCACTGCATCTTAAATTGGAAGAAGAAAAAGGCAAACCAGATGGTAGTTCAGTTGTATTACCTAAAATTCAGTTACAGGTGAAGCAGCTTGAGCTTGAACAGGAAAAGGAGATGAAAAAACTTGAGCTTGAAAGAGAATTGACAATGAAGTAACTTGAAGTTGAGGAAAAGGAAAGGGAAAAAGAAAAAGAAAGAGAAAGAAGGGGGTTCGAATTTAAAAAGATGGAACTAAGACAAAGGGATGGTCTGGACTCCAGTGAAAGTTCTGATGAGGAAAGATCTGTCTCCAGCCCAGGTCCCAGTGGAGAGCTGTTTAAATTTGTACAAGCCCTCCTGAAATTTGAGAAAAGGGACATAAAGGCATTTTTCATTTCATTTGAAAAGATAGCCAAACAGTTGAAACGGCCGAAGGAAAGCTGGACACTGCTTGTGTAAAGCAGGTTGATGGGCAGAGCTCATGAAGTTTATGCCACGCTTTCTGAGGAGGCTTCTGCAGATTATAGATGCCAAAAAAGGCTATTTTTCGCTGCGTATTAGTTAGTTCCTGAAGCTTATAGGCAGAAATTTTGGAACCTCTGGAGACAGCCTGGGCAGATTTCCATAGAATTTGAGAGGATAAAGCAAATTAATTTTGATCGTTGGATGCGGGCACTAAAAAGTAGAGGCTATGTATGAGAACCTTAGGGAACTAATTCTCCTGGAAGAATTTAAAAATTCACTCCCTTTGTTAGTGAGAACCCATGTAGAGAACCAGAAACTTTCAACAGCCAGACAGGCAGCAGAAATCGCTGATGAGTACGAGCTTGTTTACAAGCCCAAACCCTTTGTCCGTCACCCCCACAAACCCAAGAAGGATAGAAGATGGGAGGGTTAAAGGAAGGCAAGTAGCCGGGGACAAGAAGGGACATCTGGGACTGCCCCGGGATCTCCTCCTCAGGCCAGAAAGGAAGATGCTGAGGGTGGCAGTGAGGTCTGAAAGCCTAAGTGTTACCATTGCACAAGATGGGATACCTTCGTGCAGAATGCTAGAAGTTGCAGGGTAAACCCATGGGACTTATTGGGGTACACAAAGCCAATGTAGAGAAAGGGGCCCTGACTGAGAGTACAGCAGATCAGGCTGTAACTCTGACTGCAGGTGTAAGGCCAAATACAAAAACCGCTGTGAGAACAGGGGACGTGAACAGGATACCTGAGAGTTATAGGGAATTCTTGTCAAAATAAAAAGTAACTCCTTATCCCCCAAGTGAGGCAGGTAAACCTATAGTTATACTTAGGGATACAGGAGCCACACAAACTCTTTTGCTGCAGAAATGCATAATTTTTCCACCAGAGAGCACACTGAATGCCAAGGATTAAGTGAATGGTATGGGCGGCGATCATATACCTGTATCTTTGTATCAGGTGCACCTAGAGTGTGACCTAATGTCTGGAATGGTAACTGTAGGAGTTGTCCATAGTTTTCTTGTAGAAAGAGTTGATCTGCTCCTGGGGAATGATTTGGCCAGAGTGACGGTAGTAGCTTCTCCAGTAATCACAGATGGACCAAGTGAAGTCAAAGAAACAGAACAGTTGCAGGAAAAGATTCCAGGAAATTTTCCTTCATGTGTAGTGACCTGAGCAATAGCTAAACAAGTTCCATTGTTGGAGGTAAAATTGGCATCACAGTCAGATAGTCGAATATCTGACACTTTCTTTGGAGCTTTGGACAATCTGAAGGAAATGTTCAGTAAGTCTTCTCAGATGAAGGCTCAGCAAGCTGATTCAGAGTAAAATAAAGTGTCACAGTCAGGTCTAACTGAAGCTGAGGCAAAGGGAGTTCCAGAAGGCTACTATATTAAAAATGGGATTCTGATGAGGAAGTGGAGACCTCATCACAGACCTGTGGACGAAGAATGGACAGTTGTTCATCAGATAGTGGTACAGCCCATGTATCGCTGGGAAATATTCAGGATAGCCCATGAAATTCCTATAGTGGGATATGTAGGGATCTGGAAGACCCAATCACATAGAGGCTGACATTTTTACTGGCAAGGTCTTTCCAAGGACGTGGTGCAGTTTTGTAAAATGTGCCAAACGTGATAGATTGTGGGAAAACTGCAACCTGCCATAAAACCGGCAACTCGAATTCACATAACAATTTTTGGGGAACCTTTTAGCAGGGTGTTGGTAGACTGTGTAGGACCTTTACTAAAAACAAAGGCGGGACACCAATATATGCTCACTATCATGGATATGGCTATTTGGTTCCCAGAAGCCATTCCCTTGAGAACAATTTCTACTAAGGTAGTGGTAGAGAAGTTAACCCACTTCTTCATCAGTGGGACTGTCCGATGAAGAGAGATTGGGGAAACTGGGCCTGTATTCTCTAGAGTTTCGAAAAATGAGAGGTGATCTCATTGAAACCTACAAAATACTTAAAGGGATAGATAGACAGGGGTAGATGCAGGTAAGATGTTTTCCTTGTTGGGGAGTCTAGAACCAGGGGACACAATTTCAAAATAAGGGGGAAGCCACTTAGAACAGAGATGAGGAGAAATTTCTTTACTCAGAGGGTTGTGAATCTTTGGAATTCTCTACCCCAGAGGACTATGGGGTCATTGAGTATGTTTAAAGCAGAGATTGACAGATTTCTAAATACCAATGACATATAAGGATATGGGGATAGTGTGGGAAAAAGGCATTGAAGTGGATGATCAGCCATGATCATATTGAATGGTGGAGCAGGCCCGATGGGTTGAATGGCCTATTCCTGCTCCTATGTTCCTATGTTCACTAGATATGGATTACCGATTGAGATTCAGTCGAATCAAGGTTCCAATTTTATGTCTAAAGTTTTTCAGGAAGATATGGGTAATTTAGGTATAACACAGTTAAAGCCTTCTGCATACCATCCACAGACACAAGGGGCTTTAGAAAGGTACCATCAGACCCTTAAAACGATGATCAGGGCATACTGCCATCAATATCCCCATGATTGTGATAAAGGGCTAGAATTTCTTTTGTTTGCCACTAGGGATTCATCTAATGAGTCTACAGGTTTTAGTCCTTTTGAATTAATTTATTGACATGAGATAAGAGGTCCTCTAAAACTAATAAAAGAAAGTTTTTTAGAACAGAAGGACGAATATTCTGTGTTAAATGATGTATCCGTGTTCCAGGAACGGCTCACGAGAGCCTGCAAAGTGGCTCAGGAACACCTTAAAGCTTCCCAAACAACCATGAAGAAATGGGCAGACAAGCATGCTAAGGCCCAAACATTTCAACTGGGGGTGAGGTGTTAGTATTACTGCCTTGACAGGGTGAACCGCTGAAAACATGATTCAGTGGTCCATATAAAGTGGTCAAAATAATTGGTCAAATAAATGATTTGATTGACACCCCAGATTGCCAGAAAAAGAATCAGCTGTGTTATATCAATATGTTGAAACAATAAGGGCAGCACAGTGGCGCAGTGGTTAGCACCGCAGCCTCACAGCTCCAGGGACCCGGGTTTGATTCCGGGTACTGCCTGTGTGGAGTTTGCAAGTTCTCCCTGTGTCTGCGTGGGTTTTCTCCGGGTGCTCCGGTTTCCTCCCACAGGCCAAAGACTTGCAGGTTGATAGGTAAATTGGCCATTAGCAATTGCCCCTAGTATAGGTAGGTGGTAGGGAAATATAGGGACAGGTGGGGATGTTTGGTAGTAATATGGGATTAGTGTAGGATTAGTATAAATGGGTGGTTGATGTTCGGCACAGACTCGGTGGGCCGAAGGGCCTGTTTCAGTGCTGTATCTCTAATCTAATCTAATCTAACATCATCGCTGGGAGGAGGATAAGCAAGGACATGCAATCAGGTAGTAGGGACAGTGAAAGATGAAGGGGATAGTGAGAATGAGGCAGAAGGAGGACTAGTCAATTCTCAAACTGCACCTCCTACTATCCTGTTCGCTAATGCTGATTTGGTAGGGAGATTGGACTCTACGCTTTCCTATTTAGATGCAAAACAATGAGAAGACCTAACAAGGCTACTCATAGCATTTATAAGAGTCTGTAGGGATAAGCCAGGATGTACAACTATAGCCACACATGATGTGGATGCAGCAGAATCCTTTCCTATAAAACAGCATCCTTATTGCTTAAGTCCAGAAAAACAGGCCCAGGTAAAAGCAGAAATCCAATACATGCTGGAAAACCACCTAATTGAACCCAGTCAAAGCAGCTGGAGCTCCCCAGTGGTGTTAAGGCCTAAACCTGACTGTTCAACTAGATTCTGCATAGACTACAGAAAGGTTAATGCAGTAACAAAGGCAGACTCTTACCCAATGCCTCGCTTGGAAGACTGTATTGACAGAGTGGGCAGTGCCATGTTGCTTACCAAAATAGATTTGTTAAAGGGATACTGGCAGGTTTCTTTAACACCCTGAGCTCAAGAAATATCCGCCTTTGTCACACCAGACGGTCTTTTCCAATGCCGAGTAATGCCATTCAGGCTAAAAAATGCCGCAGCCTCTTTTCAGAGACTAATGGACCAAGTGGTAGCCAGTGTTCCTAGTTTACTTTGATGATGTGCTGGTATACAGTGACACTTGGAAGGACCACTTGGAACAACTAGAAGCTCTATTTGGAAAATTACAGTCTGCTGATTTATTGATAATCCTTGCCAAAAATGAATTTGCAAAAGCCAGAGTAACCTACCGCGGGCAAGGACAAGTGTTGCCAAGAACAGTGAAAGTACAAGCATTGTTGGAGTTCCCACCACTAGGACTTAACTAGAAATCATGAGGTTCTTGGGGATGTGTGGCTTCTACCGCAGGTTTGTACCAAATTTTAGTACTATAGCTGCTCCACTGACAGATTTGATACAAAAAAAAACAAGGTAGTGTGGTCAGGAGAATGCCAAGCATCTTTTGAGAGGCTGAAAGCCATTTTGATAAATGAGCAAGTGTTGGTTGCTCCAAATTTCACTAAGCTCTTCAAGGTAGCAATTGATGCTAGTGACCTGGGGGTCAGCGCAGTCCTGTTACAAGACGATGAATCAGGCATAGAAAGGCCAGTGGGATACTTTTCCAAAAAGCTAAATTGACACCAGAAAAGATATTCAGCAGTGGAAAAATAAACCCTAGACTTATTACTAGCTCTTAAACGTTTGTCCGCTATGACGACAGAGAGACACTGGTATATATTGATCATAACCCCCTAGCCTTTGTGGAAAAATTTGAAAACCAGAATGCCAGACTATTCTGATGGAGTTTACTATTGCAACCTTATCGCTTAAAGATTATCCACATTGCAGGAAAAAATAATGTAATTGCGGATGCTTTGCCTCAGATTTAACTTTGCTTTGAGTTATCTGAGTGCACAGATGCTACAAAGCAGAACTGTATTAGCTACAGGTAAAGAGTGAATGAGTTTGAGTATGAAAATGTGTTTTAAAATGTTTTTTATCTTCTATTTTTTCCCACTCTTTGTAATGAAATGCATTTGCAAATGACGTTTCGTTCCTCCAAGGATGGAGGTGTTATGATGGTACTTCTATATATTTTTGTTAAGTTTTTTTTGAGGACTCATGTATTTTAGAATTATGGACATTGTTTTATTTGGGAAAACTGAAAAGGATTCCATAGATTTTTTTCACTGGGGTCATTGAAGGGACACTGCGAGGTATTGTTTGAAAACAACATTTTCTGATTGTCAGCTGTCTTCAGATAAATACCCAGCAGGGGGCTTTTTGACCTGGGGAAGATGTTTCCAGAGAACTGACAGGTCAAAATTTAGAGAGGTCAGAAGGCTTGACTCTTGAGATGTTTTTGGTTTCGCTTTAGACAGTGAGTGCAGGTGTGGAGTGTTTTGAAAGAAATTTTAAAAACCAGCCAAGACAGCAGTCACCCAAGCTCAGCCTTTTCTATCTCTTTGAAAAGCCTGCCAGCTTGTCCATCTCTTTGAGAAGTTCTTTGAAGCGAGTGTAAGAAATTGATGCTGCATTCCACCTGAAAGGCCTGCCAGAAACTCCTGATGCCGCATTTCGTCTGGAAAACCTGCCAAACTGATCTTCAACATTGCCTGCAAAGAACTGTCTAGAAAGATCCCAGTGACAGCCGTCTATGAGTATGTGGGATACAAAACCAAAATAGGGACAACTGACATCTTTCCATATCTTTTTTTTCTTCAAGAATTAGCAAGTACTTAGCGAAAGTATTTTTTCTTGTTTTTTTTTGTAACAGAGCACTAAACAGAAAGTTTCCATTTTTTTCGGTTAGCCGGTATGTGTGTGTGAGGGGCTGAGGTAAAAGGGAACTTGCATATTTCACTGTGTGTGTTAATGCTTTGCTTTGTTACTGGTTATGTCTTGTTTTATAATAAATTGATAATTTTTTTCTTTATTAAAGAAACCTGCTTGGTGCATAAAGATTAGAATCTCTGATTGACCGTAACGGTAACTGAGGAAACATATAAATATATATTGTGACCTGTGGAGAAGTGGAACTAGAAAAGACAGTGCACTCCTCTCACCTCAGTTGTAACAATATATAACAACAGCACAATAATTGAGGAACAAGTCAGCAGGGGAGGGCTATGACTTGAGGATGCTTGGCCTTTGGGAGCACATCTGGGGTGATCCTCCTCCCCACTACAACTTGCTAGGCTGGGGAAGGTGCCTGGCCAGAAAGGGGAAGAGACTGCCCTCAAAGGCCATTTTGTGTCACGGGTATTTAAAGGAAAAAATACCCATCTCTTAACTTTGGGGGTTGAGGCATTAATCTCGTACTGCACCAGCTAGGTTTAATCCTACATCTGGTTCTGCCTGTGAGGTACGTCTGGTGATATGACTCAGCATATATGACTGATTCTGTGCTAGGGAGCCTCCATTCCTAGCCCTGACTCCGTTTACAACAATGGACCTTTTAGGGTGGGTGAAAGTTCTATCCCCACAAGGCTGTACCGGAATCTTTGCTCGCTGCCCGGACTTGATGTATGCAGGTTGTGGTAGAGTTTGTGGCTGTTCCAGTGGAATCCCGCTGAAATTCTGCTGGAATCTGCATTTTCTGCCCCAATATGCAATCTCCACTTTAGTTATTATCTGTAGAAATTAAACTGAATTGAGTCACATCAGTAGGGAATGACATGATTGAAGAGAATTTTACAGCACAAATAAAATGATGCCTATTTTATTGAGAATTTTGATGTGAGCTTCTGTTTCTAGAGCAACCTTCCTCCTGGTTACAAGGTTACTTTGATTGACATTGGATTGGTGATGGAATACCTGGTAGGAGGTGCATACAGAAGCATCTATACACGGAAATCCTTCAGACTCCTGTACAACAGCCTTTACAGACAGCACAAGGTAAGGAACGCGTTGGCTGCTCTCATGCCGTTGTGCGGATAATTCTGTTGCTGTATTGGTGGTATTACATTGGATCATTAATTGCTATTAAGTTAATATTATCTTAAATACTTTCTTTTGATAATTGTGGGTGTCTAAGTTCTGCGACAGAAGAAAGTTAGTATTATCAAGATTATTCTTGCAATCAAAATTTATTGGCATTTGAACTAACTATTTCCTCCCACTTTTTTGGGGGGGAGAGGCGGGATTTCTTGAGTGCAGATGATTTTCACACATGCAGTAGATGACAGTCTAGGAGTGTCATTGGCTCAACCCGTAACAACCTTGCCTCTGGATCAGTGGGTTATGGATATGAGCCACATAACCAGGGTTGAATGTAAACTAAGCTGACACTCCAGTGCAGTAGTGAGAAATTGCTACATTTTCAGCAGTGACATGCTTCAGATGAAATGTTAAACTGACCTGCCTGTTTCAGAGCATGTTACTAAATTGATATTAATGTTCAAATTAGAGCAGTTCTTCTGATGTCCTGGCAAATATTTCTCTCTCAAGCAGCACCAAAAATAAAATGGATTAACTGGTCATTCATCCAGTGCTATTTGCAGGACATTGTTGGCACAGAATACTGCTGTATTTCTCTATACAACAGTCACAGTACTTCAAGAGTAACTCATTGTTTGAAACACTTTGAGACATTTCAACATATAAGGCACTGAATAATTTCAAGTTTTATTCTTATAGTACAAGTCATAATTGAGTATCATTGCTACAATCTTCGGAAGTAGCTAGGCGGCACAGTGGCGCAATGGTTAGCACTGCAGCCTCACAGCTCCAGCGACCCGGGTCCAATTCTGGGTACTGCCTGTGTGGAGTTTGCAAGTTTTCCCTGTGTCTGCGTGGGTTTCCTCTGGGTGCTCTGGTTTCCTCCCACAGCCAAAAGTCTTGCAGGTTGATAGGTAAATTGGCCATTATAAATTGCCCCTAGTATAGGTAGGTGGTAGGGGAATATAGGGACAGGTGAGGATGTGGTAGGAATATGGGATTAGTGTAGGATTAGTATAAATGGGTGGTTAATGGTCGGTGCAGACTCAGTGGGCTGAAGGGCCTGTTTCAGTGCTGTATATCTAAATCTAAAATCTAGGATCAGCATGAGAGGAAATCATTCACATTATTAATTGCGCAATAGGAAAATGTCAATGAGCAGATTTTGTTCCTAGTTTAGAGATGATTCCTGTTATGATGATTCATTTGACTTTTGGATTCTAATATTGTGGCTGCACCTCCTCCTCCAATAGAATAGTTTAATTCTTGCATTTTTATCTATGTTTGTTGTTCAACAACATTTTTCTTTTTAAAAAGGAATGTGTTAGCATGTTTAAATTGCCTGATTTTCCCTCATTGAGACTGTAAGTTTGAATAACTCCACTAATTTCTGATTCAGTATCTGAATTTATTATGGTTTTGAGTAACACATTTTGTGTTAGAAGTTGTAAAGTTCCCATCTAAGTGCTGATAAACTGCACTTATCATCTTAACATAAACACATAAATAATAGGAGCAGGAGTAGGCCATTGAGCCCTTCGATCTCATTCAATGAGATCATGACTGATCTTCTACTTCAACACCATTCCAAAGATTCACCACCCTCTGAGTGAAGAAATTTCTCCTTATCATAGAATCACAGAATTGTTACAGTGCCATTCGGCCCATCGTGTCCATACTGGCTCTCCGAAAGAGCAATTCACTTAGTTCCATTCCCCTGCTTTCTCCCGGTAACCCTGCGCATTCTTCCTTTTCATAAAGCAGTCTAATTCCCTTTTGAATGCTTCAATTAATCCTGCCTCCACCACACTCTCAGGCAGTGCATTCCAGACCTTAACCATTCTATGCGTGAAAAAGTTTTTCCTCATGTCACTTTTGCTTCTCTTACCAAATACTTTAAAACTGTGCCCTCTCGTTCTCAATCCTTTTACAAGTGGGAACAGTTTCTCTCTATCTACTCTATCCAGACCCCTCATGATTTTGAATACCTCTATCAAGTCACCTCTCAGCCTCCTCTTCTCCAAGGAAAACAGTCCTAACTTCTCCAATCTATCTTCATAACTGAAGTTCTTCATCCCTGGAACCAAAGTCCTAAATGGCCTCCCTCTTATTCTGAGACTGTGTCTCCTGGTTCTAGACTCCCCAGCCAGAGGAAACAGCCTTCCTGCATCTACCCTTTCGAGCCCTGTAAGAATTTTGTATGTTTGAATGAGATCACCTCTCATTCTTCTAAACACCATTGTATTGTTCCATCATTCTTTAATTTGTTTCTTCTATGTTAGTTAGAAATTACTGCTGTTACATACTTTGACACACACACACACACACACACACACACACACACACACACACACACACACACACACACACACACACACACACACACACACACACACACACACACACACACACATCCATTATTGCACAATACCGTACACAGATCAGTGTTAACAACTTAGAGTTATGTAGACAGGGCTTTATTGTTTTCCTTTTATTGTTACAATTAGAAGTATGGCAGATAAAAGCAAATTGATTCTCAAGAACATTGCCAGTATAATTGTAGATATATTACTTATATATGTGGCTAAGGATGAAATGTATTTTCCACAGCGAGTTGGACGTCATGGGGTAACCCGTTTCACTCAAAGCTGGAGCAATCATTCCTTGAACCAGAACAGGGAACCAGCTCCTAGAATGGGAAGCAGTGAGCAGAGGTTACATTCCCAGTTCATTAGAACAGCTCAGCCGTACAAACGCAAGGTAAAGCATTCTTTTTCTATGTTTATTAATTATTAATATTAACTTTTATATTTACTTTGCAATATAGCATGAAGTATGACAGTGATAAAGATACAAATTGTCCTAAATCTTCCCCAATACTTTAATAAGTAGTTCAGCCTGTCAAATTCAGATTATTCAGAACATCTGGCCAATTTATTGCCTCACAATTTCCAAATTTATATGAAACATGTAATGAATAAATAGAAACAATGTTAGATCCATCAATATGCTAAAATAAAATTCCACCTCATAATGGCTTCATTAACGGTTGGAAATGGATTTTTAAGCAAAATTGAAAGTACATTTTAATTGGGTGCATTGATCTTTGTAAAACTTAACAGAACTATGCATTGCAAAGCTGCTCATTATCTACTTTGGCCCATTAAAGCGTGTTTGGTACAAATACTGCTGTATCTAATAATTCTTGTTTGCTAAATGCAATTTCAATCTATGCAATTAAGATGAGACTCTTTGCTCAATACAACACATCACATATTATTCTGCCACTAGGTGTTACTAATATTGTTATTAAATAAAATAAACAAGTTAGACAGCAAGGGATAGAGCATCATGAATGCACCAACTTTTTCTCCATTTTGATTTTTTGAACTTGTAAATTGGTGCCTTAGATTCATGTAAATTAGACGTGAAAATTCTGAATGGAACGTTAGTTTGAAAATTGTAAACCTGAGTGCCTGGGAGAGAAGTAGGGAAATATAACTGAGAAGTATTGAAGGAAGTTCCAAATTCAAACCAGGCAGACATATTTGAAGCAAGTGGAGACCATTCTTATTTGGAAATGTTATGTATTTTACAGCTCTCTATACACATGTACAATTTGCAGGCTCTTCCCCTTAAGGAAACTGGCATTTCTGAAAAAGTTTTCCTCTTCAGTCATTCAGTTTTTTTCATTCACTTACCTTGTTGGTTTAGGTAGGGCATGTATCTGAGTTCTTCCGAAATCTAGCCTCCAAGTTTCCTACTACTGATCTAGTGCAGAATATTGGATGTGTCCAATTTCCTTGGATGCCAGTAGGCAGGGGAAGGTGACACACAGAAGGCAATTTTATGAATGCGTACTCCCACTTGGGAACCTCACCTGATGGGAGTATACTTTCCCCACAATTCCCTGATGGGTGCTTCTGGTGGGTGAGGCTTCTCTCCAGGAATGAGCATTTCTAAAACTGGCTCTACAGAGTTCCTTATATCAATCTATTTTATATTAAATCTATGGATAGTACACACCTGATTTTAAATGGTGTAGAATTTCCACAGGGCCAGTGGCGACTCCGGTCATAAATCAATTGGGAGTGCAGCATGGCCCCAGGCCCCAAGCCCCAGGGAAATTGGTTGGGACCCAATTATGTCAGTTACCCATGCAAGTTTAATTTGGGGTCTGGTTAAGGCTGAACTTCTGTCTGCCCCACACATGAGGACTCCTGACATCAAAGAAGGAAGGGCTAAGGAGAGCAAATTCCTACCCTGTGGATTTCCTCAGCATGGCCTCTCTAATGTCTGGATGAACCCGTTGGCCAGGTGATTGAAGCAGTGGAAGTGGAAACCACCTGGGGATCCAGGACTGGGTCCTGGTCTTAGACTTCCATATTGGAAAGCTGGCGAATTTTGGAAATACCCATTGAGGCCAATTGGGCAGGAATGATGGGTAGCTAATGAGCAGCTGCTCCAAATGCTGCAATCGTACATGTGAGGTGACCTCCTTGATCCCAAGTAATCCAGTAGATCAGGAGTGGAGGTAACCAGTGCCTGCTCCATAACACTTCCATTCTCAGAGCAGGCCCAAGGACTTTCATTCTCAATGTGCCCATAGCACATGGAAATCTTGCCCCACTTTTTAATTGGCTCAAATTTCCCAGGAATCAATCAAAAATACCGTTGAACTAAATCCTTTGCTTAACTGTCTGTCATCATATTCGCTGCCTCACCATAAGGATGGCCATGTGAGATCCGGTCTCTCCAGTAAACTAAATTAATCTGACAGGAAAAGGATTTAAGTGTCAACAAAAATTCTAAAAGATAGTTCTAACAATTTAAAAACTTCATCTGAGCATTAAGATTATGAGTCATGGCTTTTAGTTCTCTTATTGCAGTTTATGCTGGATATATGATGTATGTTACACATTAAGTTTTAACTTGAAGTATTTAGCAGGTAAAGCTACCAGCATATTCTACAGTTTCAATGCTGTATTATTCCGTTGTGTGAATTGTAACATAAATTGCACCAAATATATCCAGTATCGTTTTGCACATTTCAAGGGAATTGCACATGTAATGCATTTGCAATATGATATAATTGTACAGTGCATTCAAAGTCTAAGCAAAATCTCTTTTTAAGCAGGTTCTTACTTTGTCCTTTAGCTCAGCAACTGAAAACGGCTAGTTTCTATCTACTCAAAATTATAATGTTGATTTTACAGGAGAAATCGGTTTCACTCAGTAAGTCAAAAAGGAAGCAGAAAGATAATTTAGATTCTACAGAGGAGCACGATCGTGCGGGTTTTATCTATCCCTACAATGACCTGCTGGTGTGGGCAGTGTTGATGAAACGACAGAGGATGGCCATGTTCTTCTGGCAGCATGGAGAAGAAGCAATGGCTAAGGCTGTGGTGGCCTGCAAACTATTTAGGGCAATGGCTAATGAGGCTAAGCAGAGCAACATGATGGATGACACCTCAGAAGAGCTAAAACAGTATTCCAAGTAGGATTATTCAGTATTCACTTTCTACTTTTTTTCTTCAATAACATTAATGTGCTGAAATGGCTTAGAATGAAGTTGAAAGAGATCTAGAAGCAAGTTACATTATCCCATGTGTTCTGTGAGAACTGTCTATCCAAAACCTGCATACTCCCATGTGAAATCATTTTCCACCACTTTGCACATTCAATATTAAGCAGCTTTCAAATTAAGCAATACATAAGAACATATGAAATAAGAGCTGCAGTAGGCCATTTGGCCCTTTGAGCATGCTCTCCCCATTCAATAAGATCATGGCTGATCTTCTACTTCAACTCTACCTTTGGTACTATCTCCATATCCCTTAATTCCCTAAGCATCCAAAAAAATATATTGATCTCTGTCTTGAATATATTCAACGACAGAGCATCCACAGCTCCCTGGGCTAGAGAATTCCAAACATTCACAACCCTTTGAGTGAAGAAATTTCTCCTCATCCCAGTCCTGAATGGGCAACCCCTTATTCTAAGACCCCGTGTTTTATTTATTTATTTAGAGATACAGCACTGAAACAGGTCCTTCGGCCCACCGAGTCTGTGCCGACCATCAACCACCCATTTTTATACTAATCCTACACTAATTCCATATTCCTACCACATCCCCACCTGTCCCTATATTTCCCTACTACCTACCGATACTAAGGGCAATTTATAATGGCCAATTTACCTATCAACCCGCAAGTCTTTGGCATGTGGGAGGAAACCGGAACACCCGGAGGAAACCCACGCAGACACAGGAAGAACTTGCAAACTCCACACAGGCAGTACCCAGAATTGAACCCAGGTTGCTGGAGCTGTGAGGCTGCGGTGCTAACCACTGCGCCACTGTGCAGATTCCTCAGGTAGGGGAAACATTTTCTCAGCATATACTCTGTCAGGCCCCTAAAGAAATTTATATGTTTCAATTAGATCACCTCTCATTCTTCTAAACTCCAGGGAATATAGGCCTAGCCTACTCAATCTCTCCTGATAGGACAAACCCCTCATCTGAGGAACCAGTCTAGTGAACCTTTGTTGCACTCCCTCTCGGGGAAGTATGTCCTTCCTTAGGTAAAGAGGCCAAAACTACACATAGTACTCCAGGTGTGTTCTCACCAATGCCCTGTATAATTGTAGGAAGACCTCTTCACTCTTATACACCAATCTCTTTGCTTGCTGTACCTGCATGTTAACTTTCATGTGATTCATGTACAAGGACACCCAGATTCCTCTGAATGTAACATTTCCCAGTCTCTCACCATTCAAAAAAATTCTGCTTTTTTATTTTTCTTCTTTTTGTTTTCCTACCAAAGTGGATAACTTTACACTTCGTTACACTATATTTCATCTGCCATGTTTTTGCCCATTTACCCACCCTGTCAATAATGGCTGCAAAATTCAGCTCTATAGCGCTGTTGAAGTTGGTGCTGTGGAAGCTGGCGAAGCTGAAAATAGTGGGCTTGCCATGCTTGTAAGGGCACAAGCGTACACCAGATGCATGCAGAGATGGTAGATCGTGAACAGCCTCTAGGGCTGTTCAGCAGATTCAGTTAATGTCCTCTCCTAATCACTGCCAGCTAAACATACGTTCAGTGTTCAGCTGTACAAAGGACCCCCACTGGCGTTATTTAAAGGCCCAGCCATCAAGTTGCAGGTGCATTTGATTTACTTTTGCTCTTGCAAAGTTTGTGGAAATACTGTGCTGTGTTATTGCAGGAGTTTTGATGGCATGTTGGGTTTTGAAGGGATTGTTGCTGCATCCTTATAAAGACGTCAGGGGAGTTTTCTGACCTGTCAACAGAAATTCTGCTGGAGTTATAGGGGCTGTAGTCCCTCTTGCGCTGCAGCATCACAGAGACATGGAGCACATGCTGCAAAGAGGGGAACAGAGAGATAGAGGGAGGTGGGATCTCAACTGAAGGTCCAACTACCAGGGCTCTTCAGGGAGAACTTCTCCTACCTCCGCCACAGCCATTAGCAGCGTGTGAGGCACTGATGATTAAGCAAGGAGGTGGTCACTGCAGAGCAGGAGGAGGACTGCACTGCCAGTGGCTGTCAAGGTAACTGTCAATCTCAACTTCTATGCAAGCAGATCCTTCCGGGCGGGAGCTGTTTTTGGTATATATTAATGATTTGGACTTAACTGTGGGAGGCATGATTGGGAAATTTGCTGATGACACAAAAATTGGCTGTGTAGTTGATAGTGAAGAGGATAGCTGTAGACTCCAGAAAGATATCAATGGTTTGATTGAGTGGGTGGAAAAGTGGCAAATGGACTTCAATCTGGAAAAGTGTGAGGTAATACATTTGGGGAGGGCAAACAAAGCGAGGGAATACACAATAAATGGGAGGATATTGAGAGGGGTAGAAGAAGTGAGAGACCTTGGAGTGCATGTCCACAGGTCCCTGAAGGTGGCAGGACAGGTAGTTAGAGTAGAGAAGAAGGCATATGGAATGTTTTCCTTTATTGGTCAAGGTATAGAATACAAAAGTAGGGATGTAGTGCTGGAACTGTATAAAACGCTGGTTCGGCCAAAGCTGGAGTATTGCGTACAGTTCTGGTCACCGCATTACAGGAAGGACATAATTGCTCTGGAGAGAGTACAGAGGAGATTTATAAGAATGTCGCCAGGGCTTGAAAGTTGCAGCTATGAGGAAAGATTGGATACACTAGGGTTGTTTTCCGTAGAACAGAGGGGGCTGAGGGCTGACTTAATTGAGGTATACAAAGTTATGAGTGGCCTAGATACAGTAGACAGGAAGGACCTGGTTCCCCTAGTGGAGAGGTCAATTCCCAGGGGGCACAGATTTAAGATGATTGGTAGAAGGATTAGAGGGGACATGAGGATAAGCTTTTTCACCCAGAGGGTGATGGTGTTTGGAATTCACTGCCAGGAATGGTGGTGGAGGCAGAAATCCTAAACTCATTTAAAAGGTACCTGGACATGCACCTGAAGTGCTGTAACCAGCAAGGCTACGGACCAAGTTCTGGAAGGTGGGATTAGATTGGGCGGCTTGTTTTTTCGGCCGGCACGGACCCGATGGGCTGTCTGGCCTCCTTCTGTGCTGTAATCTTTCTATGGTTCTATGGATGGAAGAATATCAGTGATAGTGTTGCAATTTATTTGGCTGATGTGCCTGTAGTGGATGAATAGCTGGAGGTATGTATGAGCAGCGAGAGATGGGTGTGAGACTGGCAGCATTGGTCGGTTTGTGAGGGTGAGGTGAAGTATCTGAATGTTAGGCCTGAGTCCTCATTACTGATGGGTGAATGATGGGGCTGTGATGCATTGTGGTTGCAGGTGGGATGGATAGGAGGTATCTTTTGAAGATGCATTCACTGACCTTGACCATCTATAGGAGATCATTGAACTTCTTCTGGCACTACAGCCAGGTCCTCACAGCCAGACTCTGGGAATTAACCTCCCTGGCTGCCGGCTCTCGTTTCCCGCTCAGGGTGTGTCTTGAGGGCCTAATGGCCTCCTGTGGAAACATTGCTTCCATCTTGTGTACTAATGCCTCCAGCGCCACATTGGAAAAGTTGGGAGCCCCCTGTCTTCCTTATTCCTCTATTTGGTGTGCTTCCCCTTGAGGTCAATTTCTGCACAGCAGCAGCTTCTGAGCAATGAGTGCAGCTCCCTTTTAAGAGGGGTAGTCTAGCTGAAACACATGTTGGCCATGCTGGGTCCCCTGTTCAGCGTTCAGCCAACAACGTTTACGGCACTGGGCTGCCTGCTGAAATCATTGAAATGAGGAGGCAGCACAAGTTTCTGTGCCGCCTGCCTCAATGGTACCGGGCGTGGGCTAATCATGAATCGTGAACCCCGTGGTCGAAAATGAGAGCAATCAATATTCCTCCCAACATGGTTTTCTTTGTTTCAACAATTCTGGACTTGAAAATCAATGTGTGGGAATTTACCCCTTGCTTTTTATAGCCCTTCCCTCAATTCAGCTAAAGTTCATGGAGTCTGGAGAGGGGCCACAAGAAATAGGCTTTTGGCACACTGGGCCATAACTATAGCACCAAAGAAGCTGGAATTGTTGGCCAAAACTTGCTGGACCTGGGGGGATGTCGGATCTACTCCCTGGAAAGGGGAGGAGGCTGTCTGTGTGTCAACTTGCTAGTTAAAATATTTCATTAACAAAATACTTCCCTCATCTTGGCAGAACAAGGCTCAACCTCAGTGTTCATCTCTAGGATAGACCCAATCTTCATTGCATGTTGGAGACATTTGTTATGGACAGGGGAGGGGCGGGGGCGGTGGGGGGTGGTGGTGGTGGTGGGAGGGAGGGGAGTTGGTGTGGGTAACTTCCATTTTTTACCTCTCAACTGACCATAGACAGTGTTTTTAAAAATATTGTTTTAATCCTGAGTGCTTTAGTGGTCAAATAAACAGAAAAACAACAGGTTTTTTCATAGGATTAAAAGAAAGATAAATTATTTATTAAACAATATCTGAGAACATTCGCAACCTCACCCACTTACACATGCACACAAAAGAAGAGCTAGAGATTAGACGATACCATGCATTTAAGTCTGGTTGTTGTAAAAAGAGTTCACTTTTAAACCTTCTTGGTTTTCCTGGAGACATTTTTTAAAAAGCAGGGCAGGCCTGGTGTTTCTTTTCTTGGTTCACTGGAGAATTGCAGACTCCTCTGGTTAAGATTCAGTCAAAGTTGGTGGTGAGAATCCTGTTACAGTTTTTCCAGTGGGGAGTTTTGAAGGTCACCTTTCAGTCTCTGCCTCTGTGGTTTTAAAAATGTTAAGGCAGGGTCTTCTTCTTAGCTGGAATGGATCTCTCAGCTTCCCTGGCTGGATGGCTTTCTGTCTCTGTCTTTCAGAGAACTTTTTTTTAAGAAAAAGACATTATCACATTTTGTTTCTGTCAAGTGACCATAGATGCTCTACCCTGGTGTGTTCATGCAATGTCTTTGAACGTGTGGCCATTGTCACACAATGGGGTTTGAATGTAGTATATCTTGATAAAGTGGTGTTAAGTTCCACCAATTATTTTGGCTTTGAATCTGGAGTCTCCCTGTCTGCGAAGGCCTTTGTCAACCCAATTCTTGAAGATAGGAGCCACTCAGCATTGAATGGGCTATTTCGCATTTTAATGTGTCTTCCCCAGAACTAGGCCTGATGTGATGATGGGCTCTGCAACAGACACTATGTATATTTGCAGTACAGGTGAGGTCACCTGACCTCTAACTCCATCTTGTCTACTGTAAAGGTGTGTCCATTTTGTGGAGTTTAGTTCATCAGTTCATTTTTACAGTTCATAATTGCTCCAGTTCACTTTAGTTCATAACTGTTCCTTGTGTGAGCATGACACACATGTGTGTCTGACCAGGTGTATTTTCATCGCTGAGACACTGGGTCCCAATTGCGGACTGGGGCATGAGGGAACTCCCAACTTAGGGAGTTTGTGTTCACCTTACATCAGAGACCTTGTAGAAGTCCTAAGGGGATAACACCACTTAGCCAATTGATAACTCCATCACAAGCTTGGGAACCAGCATTTCTGGGCCCAGCCTAGGTTATGGTTTAGTTTAATTTAGTTTAGTTTAGAGATACAGCACTGAAGCAGGCCCTTCGGCCGGCCGAGTCTGTGCCGACCATCAACCACCCATTTATACTAATCCTACACTAATCCCATATTCCTACCACATCCCCACCTGTCCCTATATTTCCCTGTCACCTACCTATACTAGGGGCAATTTATAATGGCCAATTTACCTACCAACCTGCAAGTCTTTTGACTTGTGGGAGGAAACCGGAGCACCCGGAGAAAACCCACGCAGACACAGGGAGAACTTGCAAACTCCACACAGGCAGTACCCAGAATCGAACCCGGGTCCCTGGAGCTGTGAGGCTAACCACTGCGCCACTGGTCATTGCAGCAGACTCCCAGCAAAGTTACGGTGCGGAGTCACCAGAATGCTCACTGAATTTTGGTTCCCATCTTATCATTTCATTTAATTCCTGACACTTTCTCACCTGTGTAGCAATAGCTTCATCCTGATGGACTACTAAACAACATTCACCGAGGCAAACATGGAAAATGTTTATACTAATGCTGCATTGACTTTACAATGCTGCTACTCAAGCTTCAGCATCAGGATTAGTTTATGTTGTTTTTGAAATAAACAACGAAAGAGCTTGCATCTATCTCATGTCTTTCATGACCCCAGGGCATCTCATAGTTCTTTAGAGCAAACAAAGTACTTTTTGCAGTGAAATCACTGTTGGAATGTAGGAAACAGGGCAGCCAAATTGCACACAGTAAAGTCCTACAAACAGCAATGAGATAAGTAACTCGATAATCTGTTTCAATTATGTTGGTTGAACGATAAATATTGGCCAGATCCCTGAGGTGCACTACTTTACCTTTCTTTGAATAGTGCCATGAGTCATTTTATGTCCACCTGAGAGGACGGGAGCTCAGTTAAACCTCTCAACACAAAGACTGCACCTCTACTAGTCTAGCACTCCCTCAGATGGATTTTTTCTCACTAAAGGTATAAAGGTATATGGAGCAAAGGCAAGTATATGGAATTAGGTCACAGATCAGTTATGATCTTATTGCCTGGTGCAACAGGCTCGAGGTGCTAAATTGACTAATCCCATTTCTATGTTCCGATGATGATTCAGGTCTCCTCACCTTTATCCTGAGCTTTATGTCTGGGAAACTTCAATGGCAGAAAAATTGTCCCTTAAGATTTTTAAATAAAAATATATATCGGAATCATGCCTAGGCAACATTGAAAACTCATATCATATATCTTACCCCAACTTTGCCACCTCCCATGTACTTGTTCAACATCTTTTGATAAGTAAATATGATTGTACATAATGTGAGACCATAGATCATAAAAAAAAGTTATCGGTTTAAAGTCTACTGGCAATCTCTCATTTTGCAGCTTGAGATAACTGCACACTATGGACTGAATTCAGTGAGCCCATCCCGGGTCCTGGCGGCGGACCCAGAAGTGGGCGCCATTGTTGCTCGTCACATGTGTGGCCAGCCAACTGTGATCACATGGCAGCCAGCCTATTTGAATGTCGGAGGCACAGGGCAAGTCCCATTGGAGGACGGGGCGGGTGGCAAGACGCCGATGACGTTGTCGCAGAGAGCAACGCAGGTGCTGGCTCCATATTTAAAGCACTGTCAGCCTTGCTTAAACTGTAACCTCACTGACTGACTTTGCTGCTGCCTTTGCCTTTGCTGCTGCTGTGCTGTTGTGCTGCTGACCCCACTGTCTGAAGTCCCCCAGCTGCTGTACTGCTGTGCTGTTGTATTGCTGTGCTGCTGGCCAAGGCCTGAAAAGGCCAGGAGCTCTCCGGAAGCCAAGACGGACAATGTCAACGGGTGGCCCCATGGTTCAGTGGTGCCTCCTTGGAGATTCTCCTCCAGGCTGCAAGGGAAAGGCGAGAGGTCATCTTTCCAAAAGATGTCAAGAAGAGGCCCTCCCGCCTGATCAAGCAAGCCTGGATGGAGATTGCAGAGGAGGTTGGCAGCCTTGGGGTCATCCAACGCAACTGGGCCCCGTGCAGTTAATGACCTATTTTGTTCTGCCAAAGTGAGTGCCTTTCTTCGACATCCAACACACTTCTGGAGATCCACATCATGCATAGTGCTCCATACCTCTCTCCTCTTTGGGGCTTGTTTGTGGCTACACAGGAGGCAGTGCGACATGGGCAGGGGGCCACCACAAGGGCGATGGCAGGATGGGTGCAGTAGCTATCACCACATCCTGGCAGGTGCATGAATGCATCTCAGCGACAGGCCACCTTCTTGCACAACTCAGCCCAATGATGCCCCCGAGAGTGGACGTGGGGAGGAGCCATGTAGGAAACCCCAGCCGGGGACGAGAGGCCGCCACTAGCAGAACTATTCTCTCGCTCTTCCTGCGAAGTTTTACGATGCCGCTCTTTCCACTTGCAGGACAAATGAGCCCATAATGCCAGGAAGACCTTGTGGACTGGAGGAGGAAAAGCCGATATCCAGCCTCTTTTCACGGCTCAGGAGGAGGAACTGGAGTTAGCAGGGATCCAGGATGGCTGCTCAATAACAAACGGTGAGACTGGAATCTCTGCACAAGAGAGTGAGGATTGTCTTACTTCGACATCCAACTCACTTCTGGAGATCCATATCATGAATAGTTGGCATGATGAGATCTGCACTGCCTAACCCACAGATGTTTGTGTTCTGTAATGCAGGTCATTGTCTGCAGGAGGCTCTAGCAGAAGGGGGAGAGCCGTCAACCTCTGAGGAGGAACGGCAGTCAGAGGATGCATCGTCATGTGACTCTCCTGCACCTTCCACCAGTGCAGATACTTTCACCTCAGTGGGTTTGTGATCGGCCTTAGAATCAGGGCCACAAGCTGGTGAGAGCACTGCACACATGCTCGAGCAGCTGGCTGTGGCTGAGACAGCCAAGGCCACTGATAGTTGGAAGACTGTGGGTGGCCAGGCCCATGCTGAGCTCCAGGCTGATAATGAACCTCTGGAGTCGACAGCACAGGGCATGCTGGAGTTGCAGAGAGAGGTAAGGCAATATCTGGTGGAGATGCCAGAGGCAATGGCCAGCCATGGACGGATGATGGAGGAGTCCATCCATGTCATGAGTGCTGTCATGTCTCAGGCATGTGAGTGCATGGCTTCCTCCATTGAGAGGTTGGTGACCGTCATGGAAAGGGAGATTCCACAGAAGCGTGCAGACCTGCACAGCATTTCCTTGTCCATAAGCTCAACACAGTAGTGGCAAGGCCTGTGGAGTCATCTCCAGCTCCTCGACCTTCTCTGGTCAGCAGGGAGGTTCAAGTCAGCCTTGAAAGAAAGGAGGAGAAGCTGACCTCCACAGCTGGGGGCTCCCCTGAGGGCACTCTGAGTGTGGACAGCAGCTCCTCAGCCCCTCCGCCAGTCAGCCAAGCTCCATGATGCCTTGAGGGGAATCCAGCACTTGTGCAGGAAACACTCAGGTAGCGGGGACCCTCCAGGTCTCTGGCAGCTAGAGGATGGCCGCCGAAGTTACCCCAGGGCAAGGGGCAGCCTGATCAGCAGCCTACCTCCAGCCCAGCCACTGGCACAGGGATCACACCTCGTAAAAACACTTGCAAATGTATTAAAAAAAGCACCTAGACACACTTAGGGTTTCACAGGTGTTTGATATTTGCCATTTGTTTTGTATTATAAAGTTCTATTGTTATTACAATTCACATTCATTGTTGAAAAATGCTTATTCTTTCATGCCTTAATTGTGAGATGCTGCCTTCACCCTTGCTCTCTCATTGGGCTGCCAGTGTAGAAACAGCCCTCCTTTGGTAAAAGTCTCAGATGTGCCAGAGCTCGTGGTTAAGCTGGGAGCATGGCCACAGAATCCAGATAGAAAGGAGGTGACAGACTGAATGCATTGAGGTGAGTCTTTATTGAGTTCACTTAGAGAGACCATCATGGTGGCTGGAAATGGATAAGTATGAGATTATCTCTTGTCTCCCTGGCCCTTCGCCCAATGTGCCTGGCCTCTGGTGCAAGGGATTCAACATCCAGTGCTGTTTGCTCATTAGCCTCCTCCACGTCCTCCTTGTCGACTGAGTATTGGTGATCAATCATGTCCTCTTCATGCGAGGCCTCCCCGCTCTGTAGCGATTGTGCAGAGCACAACAGACCACCACAATTCGCGAGACCTTCACTGGGGCATACTGCAGGGCTCCACCTGATCCATCAAGGTACTGGAATCTCACCTTCAGCAGCTCAATGGTTTGCTCAATAGTCACTCAGGTCAAGCATGGCAAGTGTTGTACCTCTCCTCTGCTGCAGTGCAAGGGTTCCTCACAGGCGTCAGTAGTCATGTCTTCAATGAGTATCCCTTGTCCCCAAGAATCCATCCCTGAAGGCAAGCGAGGGGCATGAAAAGCTGTGGCACCTGGGACTGTCAAAGTATGCAGGCATTGTGGCTACTTCCCGGGAAGTGGGCACACACCTGCAGGAAATGGTTTTGGTGGTTGCAGACCAGTTGAATGTTGATGGAATGGAAGCCTTTCCTGGTGATGAATGCGGCTGGCTGGTCCATTGGAGCCGTGATGGCCACATGCGTGTAATCTATCACACCTTGCACCTGGGGAAATCCAGCAATGACCCCGAATCCGATGGCCCTCCCGGCCTGACTGTCATGGTCAGTCCGGTAGAGCATATAGTCCCTGGCCCTCTTGAACAGGACATTGGTCACCTCCTTGATGCAGCAGCGGGCTGTCCCCATTGGATCCTTGGAAACATCCAGATGCATACAAGTTAAGTGTCTGGGCATAGGGCGATCCCCAAATCGAAACTTGTCCTGCAAGATGAAGCATAAGTTGGTGACGGCCCCCCGGAGAGCCACAGTTTTCACTGACAATGTCACTTGGACATTTGGAGTTAGCTGATTCAGGTCTGGTACACTCTCTGGCGCAGGTAGGCCCTTCCTAGCATGGCCGGCTGCTGTCGCTCTCAACATGGAGTTTGACGGGTAATCACAGCTGCCTCCTAGCCCTCCCTACGTCGGAGGTGCTGCATCACGCCATGGGGGTCCACAAAGACAGGATGTATGAGACCCATGCCAAGTGATTAATAGGCCTCCAAAGCACTGTCCTTGCAGAGACAAACTTGCCTCAGCATCTTTGTCTTTACTACTCTCCTTGACTTACGCGCTAATGGCCCTCAGTGGCCACCCTTGCTGAGAGCCTGTCCAGCACCCAGTAGTATGGCCACCTGACCCTCACAACCAATACTATGACCACCCAGCACTGCCAGCCGAGACTAAGCCCACCTGTGCAGGATTCACAGCACTGCAGGCCAACAACTCCCCTCTCCTCCCCTATCCGGTTCTCGTCATGGCTGCCTTCCCATTGCGGCACTGTGGCCTCTCCTCAGTGCTGCCACCTTTCAATGGCTGGGGATCTGAAGGCAGGTGAAGCCCACCTGCCCATTCACTCAATATCAAGCTTCCCATTGAATCGCGATCAATTGCATGCTAATGTATTACAATGATCTGTTCAGCAATTCAAATGTCAGTCCTGTCACATCAGTGAGGCAATGCCGCCTTGGAGCTTTTCCACCACTGACTAAATCCGGAACTGATGACACGACATTGGATTTCTGGGTGGGCACGTCTGATGGATTTCTCCATGCCTCTATTCCCACTCCAGACGACCTCACAAAATTCTGCCCTACATTTTCAAATTACATTCATAGAAATATTGCTAAAACAGTATGTAAAACTTTATTTTAATGGTTCTGCAAAACCTTTGTGCTGTTTTTTTATAGATTTACAGGTTTTAGTTGTTGCAATGAAATTATTTATATCTTTCTTTCATGCATGAATGTCTTTACATCCTAGGGAATTTGGCCAGCTTGCTGTGGATCTTTTAGACCATGCGTTCAAACAGAATGAGAGAATGGCCATGAAACTATTGACATATGAGCTGAAGAATTGGAGCAACTCCACGTGTTTGAAACTGGCAGTGTCATCTGGACTTCGGTCCTTTGTTTCCCACACGTGCACTCAGATGCTCCTAACTGACATCTGGATGGGACGTCTGAACATGAGAAGGAACTCTTGGTTTAAGGTAAAGGTGCAGTGGTGGGAACAAGGAAATGCTATTCATCCCAGACTGCTCTTTCATCTATTACCTGTTTCAGGACCCCTTACAAGTAAGGCCCCTTGTCATCTAGATTGACAATGTTACCATGTCACCCTGTCACCATGAAATCTGCTGATTCTAATATTGCTTCAAAGGAATTCAGTAGATTAGACAAATCCCCTCTGTTGGTTTGGAATTATGAGCTTTTAAATGTGTTTAAGTTACTGTCTTTATAATATACTATGGTATTTTTCCTGGCATAAATATTAAGCTGTCAGCTTGTTGTTCCCAGGATAATGTATCTAACCTTATTCTGGAAAAAAAAATTATTTTCTAATCTTCTGTTCCTACCCTGTATTTAATGAACTGTGTAAAATGCCAGCAAGTTTTCTCTGCAGTATTTCTACTCTCATTTTCTTAAGTACCTTTGGATGTGTTCCATTTGGCTTATAATTATTTAAGTATGACAGTTTTTAATGACCATTTTATGATAAATGTTGAATTTTTTGTGAACCTCATGTTTTTCACCTATAGCTCCAACTAACAAAGGGTCCATACTCCATATTTCTATGCTGAAAACTGCTGTAAACAATTAGAGTTCTGCCTTATTATTTCCCTTACTCTGCTGCTTTATGACTGTGGTGCCTTTTGTTTTATTCGTTCATGGGATGTGGGCGTCACTGGCTAGGCCAGCATTTATTGCCCATCCCTAATTGCCCTTGAGAAGGTTGTGGTGAGCTGCCTTCTTGAGCTGCAGTGCATTTGGGGTAGGTACACCCACAGTGCTGTTAGCAAGGGAGTTCCAGGATCTTGACCCAGCGACAGTGAAGGAACGGCGATATAGTTCCAAGTCAGGATGGTGTGTGGCTTGGAGGGGAACTTGCAGGTGGTGTTCCCAAGCATCTGCTGCCCTTGCCCTTATTCACAAACATTTACACTTCACACGTTTACAATTGTGAGATTTTATTTGGTAGAGGTCATGGGCTCTTTTAAATATTGTTGATGGTGATCAGGACCTTGAGCAACTGAAACAAGAAAAAGTCTGGGGAGTATAATAAATTCCTTAGGTGGTTGATGAGCTGACCGGAAATAGTGCGAGACAGCTCCTATTTCCCTAGACTCTCTGACGAATAGACAAATAACACTCTGCCATCATGTATATCTAAGACTACAAATCAGATTAATTGGAGATAAAATCAACAGAGAGAAAAATCAAATAATAGCATATAGATAAAAGTGATTCACTTAGCAAATGTATCTCAAAATAATAGGGCAATTTGAAGTTGTCATAGATCTCAGAAGTAACACTGTTAGCATCCATGAGGCAAAGTTTATGCGTCAAATTAGGTATTGACAGAGTCCTCCACTGGCTAGTTTATCAACCAGTGAGGCTAAAACTCAGTAAAAAAAATCTAAAACGGGGTGACAGTTAACCCCTTCCTTGTTTTGAAGTCTGAGCTGGAACAATGGAAGATCAAAAGAGATTCCTCTGCAATCGACAAAACTATGAATCAAAATATGATCAAAAGTTTAAAAAATGCCTGACAGGTTTTGCTGATGTAATGTTTCCACCCAGATCAGTACCTCTGATTAAATGAGTCGCTGAATTGTTCACTTCTGATCGGCTGGCAACCTCATAATGGCAGACATCGGTGATATTTTTCAAATTACCCATCATGTCAGGATACATAAAGCACATCTCACCAGGGTACAGCAATAACAGTAACACAGTAGACAAGACATATATTGTCCAATTTTAACAGACAGTTGCGAGATTCTTTCCCAGCATACAGTTGCAGTAACCAAATTGAAGCAACTACAAAGTTGACACAACCACAAGATAGCACAAAGAAATACTGAAGTAATTTGGCCAATTGATTGACAGAATTTTAATGAACAAGACTATAAAACTGGGTAGAGTTCAGTTACACAGAATCTCCGTTCACTTTGAGCATCTCCCACATTTCAAGGGCCCAGATACATGGCGACAGGAAGCTCTTGCCTGAAATAAACAGGGGCTTTATTATAAGATTGAAATCAATGGGTGGACATGATATCATTCTGTTTGTGATTTCCTGACTCTTATACATGCAGGACCATGAATAATATTCATGCCCATGTATAATAGTCATTCAGGGTTGCTATGTAATTTAAACAGAAAATACTGGAAAAACTCAGCTGGCCTGGCTGCATCTGTGGAAAGAGAAACCGAATTAATCCGGGTGATGGGGGTCTCGACCTTTGGCAAAAGCACCGCCGAGAACCCAGCAGGCCTTCCACGGGATCAAGGACCCCAGTGTAGGGGGGTCAGCAGTAAGGGCAGGGGGTTGGCTCTCAGTAGCCACCTCCCCAACTTCCCGATGCCAGGTCCCTGGGACTAAGTGCCTTTTAGTGAGGGCCCCTCCCGGAGCCAGCAAGCAACCAGCGCGGTTTTTCTTGCCTTGCTTCCCATGTGATGACAGGCCCACCTGCCGCTCGGCTAATTGCAGCGGTGGCAAGTTGAGGTTCTTAATTGGAGATTAATTGTCCACTTAAGGGCCTCAATTGGCAGTGGGGCAGGAAGACCGTTCACAGGCCTTCCCGCCCCGGACCTTATTTCGGCGGAGGCAGGGTCCCCCTGCCACCAGCCCACCCGATTATATGCTCTCCCTGCCTCCAAACCCACCATGGGGAAAAGCATAAAAGTCCCCCCCATTAACGTTTCAGTTTGAATACCCGTCATTGAAACTAGCGAAGAGTATTCGAACTGAAATGTTAATCTTGTTTTTCTCTTTACAGAATTTTTCCAGCATTTACTGTTTTTATTTCAGATTTCCAGCATCCACAGTATTTTGCTCTCGCTATGGGATCACATAAATGTGGTACTTCACTTAAAGGCCACTTCTGCAACAGTTTTCTCATTTTTGTTCTTTTTCCTTCTGCCACCTAAATTTCAGAAGCCTTTGAGGTAATTGTTCTTTTTTTAAACCATGAGCACCATTGGTGGTACCAATGCGTTTCTCTGTAGAAACTCTGATATCGCAGCTTCGTGCAGGACAGAGGGGAGAACCAACAGAGAGACACCAAGCATCATTGGTGTTCTGTTCCCACTTGCTGGTACATTTACATTTGTATGTATAGAAATGCTCTGGTACAGGATTAGTGCATGCAGAAGCTCAAGGGAGGCTGTGATAGCAAATCCAAAGATATGTTATGGCCTGAATAATGCCATAATGTTTGGTTTTAGGAAGCACATCCAGCTTTCAGTGGCACTACATGAAAGAAAGCAAGCCACTGTGATCAACTAGCATTGCCTGGCTGGCCACACTCCCTCAGGTGCCATCAGCCATACCTGGCAGTGACTATAGGGAATTGTCGTCACAAGGTCTAAGCCAGCAGAACACTAGATGCAGAGCTGTGCCTTCTGTTGCAAGGGCACCTTTAACTGCCATGCAGCATAAGGGCTTCACATCCAGTGACAGTAGTGGTCAGCTGTGGACAGCAACTAGCCTCCACCTGCTAGAGTAATGCTGCACTACTGACTGATGCCATGGAATGTCGAACAGTGCCACTTTACTCACAACCAATTCATACAGCACCAAATCATGTACAGTAGCCATAAAACTATGGTCCAAGTTTAGGGCTACTCTGTCGCTTGCACATTGTCTTTTGTTTCACTTTATTTTAGCCCGTCACTTCTAGCCCTCTCCTTATTCAGCCTCGGATGATGCTGCAAATAGGTTGAATTTCTTTTTGAGCCTCTCTTAAGTTAAATTAAGAATATAAGAAATAGGAGCAGAAGCAGGCCATTTGGCACTTCGAGCCTGCTCTGCCATTCAACAAGATCATGCTGACCTTTTGCTGATTTCATGTCGCGTTTGCAGACGTCTTTAAAGCGGAGACATGGACGGCCGGTGGGTCTGATATTAGTGGCGAGCTCACTGTACAATGTGTCCTTGGGGATCCTGCCATCTTCCATGCGGTTCACATGGCCAAGCCATCTTTAGTGTACCTGTGAATTAATCTTTACGCTTGTTGATACACTGGTGTTTGAGAAGCAGGAGAGCTATCAGGATGTCTAGAAAATATATACAAGAAATACTTTTATGATTTTAATTTGAAAAAGCAGAAGTATGAAACTTAATCATTATATTGTAGCCAACAAATTAACTGTTTTTATAAACTATATACAAATGTGATGTTTTTAAAACAATATACCATGGAAATTGTGGTAGTGGAAGCAGATTCTGTAATAACTTGCAAAGGGGAATTGGATAAGTACTTGAAATGGAAATATTTGCAGGTTTATGGAGAAAGAGCAGGGAGCGGGACTAATGAATAGCTCTTTCCAAGAGCTGGCATAGGCACAATAGGCCTTCTTCTGTGCTGTATCAATCTATGATCCTATGATTAG
Organism: Heterodontus francisci; assembly: GCF_036365525.1. NCBI lineage: Eukaryota > Metazoa > Chordata > Chondrichthyes > Heterodontiformes > Heterodontidae > Heterodontus > Heterodontus francisci. The sequence goes on along the minus strand of NC_090374.1, from coordinate 108,037,538 downwards.
CACCATTCAACATGTTTTCAATGATGAAATACTGAAGTGCTGAATGTAAACATGCCCATCATACTGACTTTATTCTTCTATATGCCATGTTGATGATGTGGCTGCTCTCACAGAGGTGCAGAATATTATAGATCGAACAGTTAAAAAAGCAAACATTGTTCTGTGTTTAATTGATCTCAAAAGTTCAGTAACTATTGGTTTTATGGGTACACCATGCAGTTGTTATGTTGCGGTTCTCTATTTCTAATGTGACATTTTTTTTGGTCGTTAGGTCATTCTAAGCATTCTTCTGCCTCCTAGCATTCTGATGCTGGAGTTTAAAAGCAAGGCTGAAATGTCTCACATCCCTCAGTCTCAGGACTCCCATCAATTCACTCGACAGTACAGTATACAAAACTCCAGTGCTGCCAAGGATGATCAACCTTCTGTAAGTAGAATGGGTTACCTTAAAGCAGCTTGACCTGGAATTTACGCTAGATTAAGTTGTTTTTTGCCAGAAATCAGTTAAACCAGCCCAAATAACAAGGAATTTAAAGCAGGTTACATCTACCACAACTCGAGTTTCTGTGATTCTTTGTGCTAATTTACAAAACATCATGCTAGAAGCCATCTCTGCCCAAACTGGCCACGCCCCATATTGAATTACTCACCATTGCCCATTTCTGCTAACATAGAAACATAGAAAATAGGAGCAGGAGTAGGCCATTCGGCCCTTCGGGCCTGCTCTGCCATTCAAAAAAGATCATGGCTGATCGTCTAACTCAGTACCCTATTCTTGCTTTCTCCCCATATCCCTTGATCCCTTTGGCATTAAGAAATATATCTATCTCCTTCTTGAATATATTTAATGACTTGGCCTCCACTGCCTTCTGCGGTAGAGAATTCCACAGGTTCACCACCCACTGAGTGAAGAAATTTCTCCTCATCTCGGTTCTAACTGGCATACCCCATATCCTGAGACTGTGACCCCTGGTTCTGGATGCCTCAGCCATCGGCAACATCCTCCCTGCGTCTAGCCCATTTGCCCATTTGTAGGCCTTCAAAGAGGCTTTTAAAATTGAGCATTTTTCTGGTGCTAGGCATCTTTTAAAAGCTTTGAAATATATATTTTTTAATTTACATAGAAACTGACTACTGTACACCAATGCAAATGCAAATGATTCAATATAGTTTTTTTAAAAGCCGTTTTCAGTTAGCTAAAACCAGGTCACTTGCAGGTAGTAAACTATACACTCTGATTAAAAATGCTTTTTTTTGATAAACCCATTTTCAGCCATATTAATTAAACTGTGTCAGGTTACCACTCTTAAACATATCAAGGAATATTTTTAATGCAAGTCTTTAAAAATTAAATTTTAAATTGCTGCCCATTGCACTGGTTCATGGAAGATCATGAGTTTGACTCCAATTTTTTATATACCACTTGAAAATCAGCTATTATGTACATTTATTTTCACTTTGGAGTGTACTCCACACTCATATATTTTTAATATCTTTTCAATATCTACAATAGTCTTTTCAGGAGTGCTTTCTATTTCTCTAACAAAAGATGGAGTTTGACACAGAAAAAGGACCAGAAGAACCTGCAGAAAGTCAGGACGAGATCATTGGCACAAGACAGAGAGGACTGCCTTGGACAAGAAAGGCTTATGAATTCTACAATGCACCAATTGTCAAATTCTGGTTCCATACGGTTTGTCTTACCTCAGATAATTTCCAAGTAAAATATTCTGCTTTGCTTATTGATATGATAGGCTGAATCTGTGGTGCTACTGCCTGCCAATTGATTTCAGCTGCCAGTAGTCTCCAAAGATTCCATAAGTGGTCCTGAAAAGAGTTAATAAATAATGTTCTTGAGGAAAGGTCCTCCTATTTTTAAACTATTAAATAAAGAATTTTTTGAATGTATAATTTCTAGTTCAGCAAACAAAATGTTAGCCCTTCGATTTCTGCATTTGAATAATTTGGGGCCACTGATCATGAGAATTCTTTCTCTCCTCATAATATCAGTGAAAATGGTGGTTAAAACTTTGATGTACAACATATAAACTTTGGACCTTTAAAAAAATGTGGTACTCATGGTAACCAATGACCCAGGATACCTTGAACTGATTATCATTGTTTCTATACACTTGAAAGGGTCTTCGTGAAAAAAAAATTATTTGGCAGAACTTTTTCATTAGCTGGAATTTTACATCCCCCGGGAATGGGCTGGGAGGCATAAAATTGAGTGGGATGATGGGGGTGCCATGCCCGTTGCCTACTCAACTCCGCTGGTATTTTACCAGCAGTGGGGGAGGTGGTATGTGGCCCACCTGCCCTTAGGCCAATTTAGGCCCTTTAAGGGCCTTTTCCTGTCACTGCTGGTGTTTTACCAGTGGCTTGGGCACTTTGCCACCTGGAGAGATCACCCAGTTAGACCTGCGGGCTGGTTGTGGGGGGGTGGTTGGTCTCTCCTGATTGGGCCCCTCCAGCAGCATGCGCCACCCCCACTGGAACACCTGCCCTGCCCTTGTGATCGACCACTCCCCGCGGCCCCTCACCAGGTCCTGGCTGATTGGTTCTGGTGAGCCCTGACCCCACGTACCTTCTTCTCCGGCCTCTTGCTGGCTGGGTCTGGGGTTTGCTGCAGTCCCAGCAGTAGCCACCACTCCCAGTGGCACTGCTGGGACTGAAGAGCTGCCGGCCCTCTGACTGGCTGGCAGCCCTTGGAGGTGGGACATCCTGCCTCTGAGATGCGTAAGCCACGGCCTCAGGCAATTAATTGCCTGAGCCATGCAAAATAGCGTTGTGGCTTCCAGTGCCAGCAGAGGTGTGCTCGTCTCTGACTTTCCAGCTGATGTTCAAGGCCATCGCCTCCTCGTTAAATCCTGGCCATTAGCTCAGTAACACACAAAATAGAAATATGAATTGTGGCAAAATGCACCAGTCTCTTTTATCTGAAGTTGGTGTGATAAGAACAACTTGTGATTCTTGTTTTTCCTCTGCCCCAAAGTAAATAAAAGTGCAGGCAAAAATCTTTCATAATAAAATGTTCTCGAATTTTCCAGTGCAACCCTTTTCTTTTCATTTTATCCTTCACAGATAGCTTATTTGGGATTCCTGATGCTGTTTACCTACACAGTGTTGGTGAAAATGGAACCCCTGCCCAGTGTCCAAGAATGGATTGTCATCATCTACATTTTCACTACAGCTGTGGAGAAAGCCAGAGAGGTGAACAAGGACCAGAGTATTTTCTTCTAACTTCTAAGAAGAAATCAACTAGCAGACTTAATAGAGTAGTAATGGAATCATGCTTTAGTTAAAACAAGTAGAATAGAACTATTAAAATTGTGACAGTTATCTAAAAGGTCTAGTGAGTGAAAGCAATGCCCAGTGTAATACTAAGTCATACAGAGGAGGCTTGCGGATTTGATCTCTAGTTAGTGCTGAGTTAGTTGATCTCAGCTCATGCGTCATTTGGCACAGAACAATTAGCCTCAGCTCCCTGGGCTAGAAAGGATAAAAATTAGCTAAGGTTTTCAATCTTCAGAATAGAAAGTGCCGGAAATACTCAGCAGGTCTGATTGAATATTAAGGAATAACTTTTAGATTGAACTTGTAGGCATGCCAGAGTGGAATTGTATTTGTAACTCTTGTTTTGTCACTCTCAGATTAGTACTTAACAGTCTTTATTTCAGACTCTTGACTTCTTACGTCAGTGGTAGGGAAATTATTAGAGAGGATTCTTCGGGACAGGATTTACTCCCATTTGGAAACAAATGGACTTATTAGCGAGAGACAGCATGGTTTTGTGAAGGGGAGCCTCACTAATTTGATTGAGTTTTTTGAGGAAGTGACAAAGATGATTGATGAAGGAAGGGCAGTGGATGTTATCTATATGGACTTCAGTAAAGCCTTTGACAAGGTCCCTCATGGCAGACTGGTACAAAAGGTGAAGTCACATGGGATTGAAGTCACATGGGATCAGAGGTGAGCTGGCATGATGGATACAGAACTGGCTCGGTCATAGAAGACAGAGGGTAGCAGTGGAAGGGTGCTTTTCTGAATGGAGGGATGTGACTAGTGGTGTTCCGCAGGGATCAGTGCTGGGACCTTTGCTGTTTGTAGTATATATAAAAAATTTGGAGGAAAATGTAGCTGGTCTGATTAGTAAGTTTGCGGACGACACAAAGGTTGGTGGAGTTGCGGACAGTGATGAGGATTGTCAGAGGATACAGCAGGATATAGATCGGTTGGAGACTTGGGTGGAGAAATGGCAGATGGAGTTTAATTCGGACAAATGTGAGGTAATGCATTTTGGAAGGTCTAATGCAGGTGGGAAGTATACAGTAAATGGCAGAACCTTTAGGAGATTGACAGGCAGAGAGAACTGGGCGTACAGGTCCACAGGTCACTGAAAGTGGCAACGAAGGTGGATAAGGTAGTCAAGAAGGCATACGGCATGCTTGCCTTCATCGGTCGGGGCATAGAGTATAAAAATTGGCAAGTCATGCTGCAGCTGTACAGAACTTTAGTTAGGCCACACTTAGAATATTGCGTGCAATTCTGGTCGCCACACTACCAGAAGGACGTGGAGGCTTTGGAGAGGGTACAGAAGAGGTTTACCAGGATGTTGCCTGGTCTGGAGGGCATTAGCTATGAGGAGAGGTTGGATAAACTTGGATTATTTTCACTGGAACGACGGAGGTGGAGGGGCGACATGATAGAGGTTTACAAAGTTATGAGCGGCATGGACAGAGTGGATAGTCAGAAGCTTTTTCCCAGGGTGGAAGAGTCAGTTACTAGGGGACATAGGTTTAAGGTGAGAAGGGCAAAGTTGAGAGGGGATGTGCGAGGTAAGTTCTTTACACAGAGGGTGGTGAGTGCATGGAACTTGTTGCCGGGGGAGGTGGTGGAAGCAGGTACCATAGAGACGTTTAAGAGGCATCTTGACAAATACATGAATAGGATGGGAATAGAGAGATACGGATCCCGGAAGTGCAGAAGGTTTTAGTTTAGGCAGGCATCAAGATTGGCGCAGGCTTGGAGGGCCGAATAGCCTGTTCCTGTGCTGTACTGTTCTTTGTTATTTGTTGTTGTTGTTCTACTTAAGCATAGAGTAAGCAGCAAATTTTAATATTTTAAATTTCAATATTTTAATTTAAACATTTTCAAAAAATACTACAGTGCTGGTTGAGTGCCGTTGTTGGTACTAGTCACCATCTTGACAAATGTGATTTGCCACTACACAAATATAAATATTTTCTTCTCCCAGTTCTGCTTTGCAGCATAGAATGAAGGGTGGCAGAAAGCCTGACTTAATTCTGTGTTTCAGAGCTGCCAACGTAATCCTACAATTTTAACGTGATACCATTTTCAGGTATATTTAAGTATGTTTTAAACTTGTGTACATATGATCTGAATAGGCTAACTTTTATTTGCTTCTGTTAACCCTTTTAAATAGCATTATAGAATAGCACAGCACAGAAGAAGGCAATTTGCTCCATCTTGCCAGCTCTTTGAAAGAGCTACCAGTTAGTCCCAATCCACTGGTCTTTCCCCATAGCTCTGCAATTTTCTTTTCCTTTTCAAGTATATATCCAATTTCCTATGAAAGTTACTACTGAATCTGCTTCCACTACCCTTTCTGGCAATGTATTCCTGATGATAACAATGCACAGAGTAAATAAAATTCTCCTCATCTTCCCCCTGACTTTTTGATAATGATCTTAAATCTGTATCCTTTGGTTATTGGAACCATTCTGGTAAATTTCTTCTACACTTCCTCTTAGGCCTTGACATTCTTTCTAAAGTGTGGTGTCCTATATTGGACACAATAGCTGACATTTAACTAGTTATAATGGTTTAGCATAACTTCTTTGCTTTTGCCTGTATTTACAAAGCCAAGTATCAGGCATGTTTTTTTTAACAGCTTTTATCAACTTGTTCTACCACCTTCAAAAATTTATGTATGTGAACCCCCAGGAATCTCCGTTCCTGTAACCCCTTTAAAATTCTACCATTTAACTTATGTTGCCTCGCCTCATTTTTCATTCCAAAATGTATCAATTTACACTTCTCTGCATTAAATTTCGTCTACCCTGTGTCTGCCTATGTCCTCCTGAAGTCTGCTACTATCATCCTCACTGTTGACTACATTTCTAAGCTTTGTGTCATCCACAAATTTTGTAATTATGCCCTTTATACACATGTCATTAAAAAGAATAGTGGTCCTAATACCAACCGTTGGGGAACATCGCTGTATACTCCTTTCTATTCTGATAAACAACTGTGGATAAACAACTACTCTCTACTTTCTGAGTCTCAGACAATTTGATATTCATACTGCCACTGTCCCTTTAATCCCATGGCCTTCAGTTTCGCTAAATGCTTCCAGTGATTTTTTTTCTGGACGGAGGAAATGGTCTTTGCAGTTGTGCTGTGGAAGGACATTTCTTCTCTGGTGCCTTTCTGAGATCCTGGAATTTGCACTTCAAGGCACACTGAAATAGGAATATTTGACTTTGCTAATGAATACAATGAGCAGAGGAATGCCCTGAGGTCAGTGCACTGGTGCCAGCAGTTATGTAGGTCTTAAAGTCTGACATATTTTGTTCAATCATATCTGGTTTTTTTATGGCCAGCCACATACAGACCTCTTCATGTATATGCTATCAGGTGCATGTGACAACCAAATGGTGTAAAATTCTACACACATACGCTGCTTATCACCATTATCTTGCTTTGTGCTATTAAATTAGGAGTTGTTCATGATGTTTCTAGGGCACATACGTGACCTGTTAATGCACCACACTACATTTGCTCACTGAACCTGCAAATGTTCTCATAAGGCTTGCAGCAATGAAATCTCCTTGGTGTATTTAGAATTGAGGTCGCACTAAGCCTCTGTTGCACTAATGGCCCAATTATACTGCAGTTTTTGTATGTATATGATGCAATTTTCACATTGCATCAACTCAGAAGCTGCAGCATAGCCCAGACCTCCTTGTTGGTTGCTATTTCCATTCTCCGTCCCACTCCCATTCTGACCTCTATGACTTTGCCTTCAATGCTATTCCAGTGAAGCTCAGTGTAAGCTTGAATAGCAGCACTTCATCTTTCTACTTGGCACTTTGAAGCCCTTTGACCCTAACACTGACTTGAACAACTTCAGACCTTAACTAAAACTCCTATTTTCTCTCTGGCTGTCAATGCTGATAATGTGAGACCGGTCTGCTGGTTTTGCTGAGGATGTGGGAAAGGAAGCAGTTTGGTACTTGGGGTAGGCTTCCCCTGTCAAAAAACTATTAGTGAATGGTCTGCTCCCTTCATATTGACCTGCTTCTTTTCTTCTACCAGACTGGAGCCTATATCCCTTTCTACCTATCCCTCTTTAGCTATCTATGTGCTCTGTCTATTCAATATGTCTTGTCTTATGACCTTATATGGTTGTCTTATGAGCAAAGGTTGGACAGGCTAGGCTTGTATCCACTGGAGTTTAGAAGAGTAAGAGGTGACTTGATTGAAACATACAAGATTCTGAGGGGTCTTGACAGGGTAGATGTGGAACGGATGTTTCCTCTTGTGAGAGAATCCAGAACTAGGGGTCACTGTTTAAAAATAAGGGGTCGGCCATTTAAGACATAGATGAGGAGACGTTTTTTCTCTCAGAGGGTCATGAGTCTTTGAAATTCTCTTCCTCAAAAGGCGGTGGAAGCAGAGTCTTTGAATATTTTTAAAGCAGAAGTAGATAGATTCTTGATAAGCAAGGGGGTGAAAGGTTATTGGGGTTAGGCGGGAATGTGAAGTTCAGGTTACAATCAGATCATCCATGATCTTATTGAATGGCAGAGCAGGCTTGAGGGGCTGAGCAGCCTACTCCTGTTCCTAATTCGTATGTTCGTGTGTTTTATTTCTCTCATTCTGCCTCCTTTTGTCTCCTGCTTACACCATGTCTGCCAATAATCACCTCTTGTCCTCCTTTCAAACACTTCACAGGTCTTTCTATTTTTTTTCCAGCATGTCTGTGCTTTTCCCCTACTCTTTGTCCCTCATTGTGTTCCTTTTTCATAAATGCTGTTCATATGTAATATCTCCTAGTCTTCAGAAAGGGCCAATGGCATGAGATGTTGACTGTTATTTTTCTACAGATACTGCCTGACAGACTGGGTGTTTCCAGCTTTTGCTGTTTTTATTTTCAGATTTCTAGCAACTGCAGTACTCTGTTTTCTGTATAACGAAGGAGTTGAATAATGGCAAGAAATGTGAGACAACCTCAAGTCGCAGTACGAAAACTAAAAAATAAGCATTCAGTTGAAAATGAATAACTCAGAATAGCATAACTGCAACAGGTGCAAAGAAAAGCTTTTAGACTTTATCCTTGCACTTTCTGGAGCGAACTAAAAGCTGAATATCCTATTAACTGTTCGTAAACATAAAAAATGTAACCAGTATTAGGATCCCTCTGACTGACTAGACCTTAACATTGAATCAGCAGTATAACTCAGAGCTGCAGTTTCTACATTACTCTAAGTAGTATTGGTCTCAAATCTGCACCTGGATTAATTGGAGTTATTAATCTAACTTTTTATGGAAAAATAGTAAGTTCCAGTTAAAATCCATATGTATTTCAAAGCAAACTAAAATGGATATAATTTTTCTGCCTTCATCTAAAGGATCTTTACACCCATATTTATTTTTGGATGTATTAAAATGAATCAAATTCACCCCGAAAACTGGATAAGTAGTTCAAACCACATCAGAAAGACCAATTTTGTAATCTTAATTTCCAATTTGAAAACTTTACTTTGAGCTCCAAAATTCCTTTTTTCCCCATGAGGAAAGAAAAGCCTGAGCCCAGACCCAGTAAACTTTGAAAAAGTTATCTATAGAAACAAGCTCCTGGAGACTATTAATGTAGTGAGCCAAACAGCACTGGAATGACTGTTCATTCTGCAGTTGACCACAGAGTGCCTCTTCCCTATGTTGCTGGCAGATTGAAATACCAATCAGAGATGAGATGCTACATTGCAGGGAGAGATGTGAACTTGGAGGCTGAGTCAACTTCTGCTGTCTGAAGCAGCTCCTAGCAGTCAATCATGAACAGAAGCAGAAACCTGTAGAAATACAGAGCTGGATTATGTGTTCATCTGGACAGCGGGTTTTGTGGCGGGGAAGGCAGGAGAATCAGGGCAGAATCGCCTGCCATGGAACCCAATGTCGGGAATCCCGGTTGCGATTCTCCCAAAGCCGGGATAGGCCCATGATGACCTGCCCACCCAGAGGCCAAATAGGTGCCTCTTCCCGCCACTGCTGGGATCTTATCAGAGGCGGGGGGTGGGGTGGGGGGGCCTCTGCTGCACGGGGAAGATGCCTTGGAAAATGAGGCGGCCTCCCTGTGGGCTTTGGGGGGGGGTCCCTCCTTTGTGGGCAATTTGTGGCTCACAGAAGACCCCCACCAGGAAGAAATGTATGCCCTGAGAACCCCCTCCCTCTGAACCAAATGCCCAGTACCCCCCCCCCCCCACTCACTAGGGCCTTCCCTACTGGCCCCAGCGACCCCACCTCACTTACCTGAGGTCCAGGGTTCCAGTGCTGGGCCTGGGTCTGAGGCCTCTGCAGTACCGGCTGTGGCCACCGCTTCTTGGTGGTGCTGCCGATACTGTTGAGCTGCCAGCATTGTGATTGGTCGGCACCTCTTGGGAGCAGGATCCCTGTTAAGTTTTTAAAGGGACAGGGATCCCATCTCGTTAAACTTTGACCCCAAAAGATTGGAGGATTGCTTCAGGGGTCATACTAAATGCAAAAGCGGGGCTCCCCACGACGTTTCGGCCCAGCACTGGAAACCCTACCTCCTGCATAAAATCCAGCCCACAATGTGGACAATGAAGAGGGGAGAAAAGAAACATAATATTGAGATGGTAGAAGGTAAAATTAAAGTCACGAGACTTTACATTTTCATTAAAAAAAATCCACATCTTTCCATACATCCCCCTGTCAAATTATTAAGAACCACAGGTTTATCCACAACTGTCAATAATGCTTCTTAATCAGATGCACAATCTTTGTTGTGCAGTTTTTAGCCTTTTAAAATAGTTATTGTGCAGTTTAGCATTAGTTTGTTTTACTCCTTGTAACTGTTATATCTAATAGGAATGCACAACTTGTAAACTTCAACTGTGAACAATTGATGTCTTCGTTGAATCAATTTGTCAGTGCAATTTAATAGACACTGATGGCCATTGAGTCCTTCAGAAAAAAAGAAACCTCTCTTGTGATTAGTTCTTGAACACCACTTTTGTTCAGAGAAAGATTTTCATGTGTTCAGACCTAATACTGTCTATACAGTGATCGTTACAGTTATTAATGTATTCGCATGCTAAGTAAAGCCCTGTTAGCCTGGAGAACTGCTTTAATTAACAAGATTACTTTTGTCTGCCCTATATAATGTAAATTTGGTCATATTTCAAGAAGTTTTTGATGTGCAGCCCTGACCTAAGTCTGGAACTTTGTGATAACAGTTTAATTTCAATTATACAGATGAGATGTTTGAAAAGATTAGCTTTAGGAAAGTAGGAACAGGAGTAGGCCATTCAGCCCCTCGAGCCTGTTCCACTATTTAATGAGATCATTTGTGGCTGAACTCCATAAACTCATCTTTGCCCCATATCCCTTAATACCATTGGTTAACAAAAATCTATCAATCTCAGATTAACACTTGACCTAGCATCAACTGCCATTTGAGGAAGTGAATTCCAAACTTCTACTACCCTTTGTATCTAGAAGTATTCCCTCATTATACTCCTGAAAGGTCTGGCTTTAATTTTAAGACTATACCCCCTAATCCTAGACTCCTCAACCAGCAGAAATAGTTTCTCTCTATCTACCCTATCTGTTCCCCTTAATATCTTGAAAACTTTGATCAAATCACCCCTTCGCCTTCTAATCCTAGGGACTACAACACTAGTTTGTGTAATCTCTCCTCGTAATTTAACCCTTGGGGTCCATGTGTCATTCTAGTAAATCTAAGATGCGCTCCCTCCAAGGCCATTTTTCCTTCTAAAGATGTGGTGCCCAGAACTGCTTACAATATTCCAGGTGTGGTTTAGTTTAGTTTAGTTTAGAGATACAGCACTGAAACAGGCCCTTCGGCCCACCGAGTCTGTGCCGACCATCAACCACCCATTTATACTAATCCTACACTAATCCCATATTCCTACCACATCCCCACCTGTCCCTATATTTTCCCTACCACCTACCTATACTAGGGGCAATTTATAATGGCCAATTTACCTACCACCCTGCAAGTCTTTTGGCTTGTGGGAGGAAACTGGAGCACCTGGAGAAAACCCATGCAGACACAGGGAGAACTTGCAAACTCCACACAGGCAGTACCCAGAATTGAACCCGGGTCGCTGGAGCTGTGAGGCTGCAGTGCTAACCACTGCGCCACTGTGGTTTAACTAGGGCTTTGTATAGCTGTAGCATGACTTTTAACACCTTGCATTCTATTTCTCTAGATATAAAGTGCAGCATTCCATTAGCCTTTTTGATTATTTTCTGTACCTGTCCATGACATTTTAATGATCTATGTACCTGGACCAGCAAGTCTCTTTGGACTTACACTATTTCTAGCTTTTCACCAATTAGAAAGTACTCTGTTCTGTCCTTTTTAGATCCAAAGTGGATGACCTCACATTTGCCTACGTTGAAAACCACTTGCCACAATTTTACCTATGTGCTCAATCTATTATTATCTCTTTGTAATTTTGTACTTCCATTTATACAGTTTACAATGCCGCCTATCTCTGTGTCATCGCAAACTTGTACATTTGTCTCTCTATCCCGCCACCTGAGTCATTAATAAATACGGTGAATAGTTGTCCCTGTGGTATAGCACTAATCAGATTCTGCCAATTAAAGTACCTGCCCATTATCCCTACTCTCTGTCTCCTGCCACTCAGCTAATTTCCTGATAAGCCAATAATTTGCCCTTAATTTCATGAGCTTCAATTTGGCTAATAGTCTGTTATGAGGAACTTTATTGAATGTCTTCTGGAAGTCCATATAAGTAACATTCATAGATATTCCCCTGTCCACAATCAGGTCCATTAGGCATGACCTACCCTTTACAAATCCATGCTGGCTCTCTCTGATCAACTGAAAATGTTCAATGTGTCCAGTCTCTATCCTTAATTATAGATTGTAGTAATTCCTGTATCATCTAGTAATAGATGTTCGGCTAACTGATCCGTAATTCCCAGGTTTCCCTCTCTTATCTTTCTTAAATAGCAGAGCGACATGCACAATTTTCCAATCTAAAGGAATGGTTTCTGAATCAAGAGAATTTTGGAAGATTATAGTTAGGGTATCGGCAATGTTCTCATCTACTTCCTTTAAAACCCTGGGATGGAAACTATCTGGTCTTGGGGATTTATCACTGTTTCATGCCATTATTTTTTCATTACTGTTACCTTGCTGATGTTAATTTTGATGAGTCCCTGTCCCTGATTCAATTTTAATTTCCTTGGGATGTCTGCTATGCTATCCTTTTTATCTACTGTAAATACTGACGCAAAGTAATTATTTAATATGTCTGCCATTTCTTTATTTTCATTGACAATATCATTGTTATCAATTTTCAAGGGGCCCACCCACTTCTTTTTCTTAATATAATTGTAAACATTTTTTCTATTGATTTTGATATCTCTTGCAAGTTTCTTTCTTGTAGCTCTTACTACTGGTATCTGTTCTATCATTTTTGTTGTTCTTTGTGTCTTTCCTTGTTGCTAGGATATTTGTTGGTTTTTGCATGCTTTTTATATTAGTTTTATGTTTTCCCTTACCTTTTCAGTTGTGATGTTCTTTTTTGGCAAGTGGAACTCTCGCCCCTTGGGGTATAAACTGGTTCTGTATCACAATAAATTCTTTTTTGAACACCTCCCACTGATCTTCTGTCATTTTACTCATGAACAGACTTGTCCAGTTTACTGTGGACATTCTCTGTCTCATTGCATTGAAGCCAGTCTTACCTAAATCTAGATTCACAATTGTTTTGCATTTCTCCCTTTCAAACACTGTACTGAACTTGATCATATTACGGCCGCTATTAGATAAATGTTCATGTTGTGTTCGGCTGTTAATTAAACCTAGCTCATTACTCATTACTAAATCTAATATGGCCTGTCCCCTTATTGGTTCTATGTTATATTGCTGCAGTAAACTATCCTGAACACACTCAAGAAGTTCATTATCTTTCTGACATGAGCTAGTTCGTTTATCCCAATTTATATGAAAGTTAAAATCTCCCATTAAAACAACTTTGCCTTTGCTATACGCTTGTCTCATCTCTGCATTTATACATTCAACATATAATTCTGCCACTTTGTAGCTGCTACCAGAAGGTCTGTACATAACTCCCACTACAGCCTTAAAACCTTTTCTATTCCTTAATTTTACCCATAGGCCGGAATTTTACACTGCCCCAGCGGGTCGGATGGTGGAGTGGGGGCAGCGTAAAATTGAGCGGCAGGCTCCCGGAGGCCTACCCGTCCCGCTTCCGCCTCCGGACAAGTTTAAGACATCGGGCAGGGGTGGGAAATAGCTCCCCCACCCAAGGTCAATCAAGGCCCTTAAGTGGCCACTTAACGGCCACTTAAGGGCCCTCACCTGCCTCCACAGGTATTTTACCCGTGGCAAGCGGGTATGCTGGGGACGTGAAAGGCCGCCCAGCGATAGCTGCCGGCCTTTCTGCGCCCCGGGGGTGCATTGCCCGGTTGAGGGCTGCCCTCCCCTCCCAATCCACCCCTGGGACCCAAGACACTCCCCTCCTCCCAACAACCACTCCAGCCTCACCAGAGAAGGACCGATCCCACTGGTGAGGCATGCTCCTACTTACCTTCCCTTCTCGATCCATGGTGTCGGCTGGTCTGCAGTCCCAGCAGTGGCCACCGCTCCCGGTGGCGCTGCTGGGACTAAGAGCCGCTGGCCCACTGATTGGCCGGCAGCTCACTGAGGTGGGACCTCCTCCTTCAAGTGGGTGGAAGTCCCGCCTCGGGACAGTTAAAGCCTGGGGGCCCGTAAAATAGGGGACGAATCACCAGGCTAGGCGGAAGCAGGTTCACCATTGACTTTCACGTTGGAGTCCAGCTCCCGTCCATCCACCGTAAAATTCCAGCCATAAAGTCTCCACTGCTTGCTTAACTCTTGTTATATCTTTTTATCATTGAAGTGATTTCATGCTTAATCATTAAGGCTACTCTTCCCCCTCTACCATTTTCCTATCTTTTCTGTGGACCTTATAACCTGGTATACTTAGTTTCCAGTTCTGACCATCTTGCAACCATGTTTCAGTAACGACTACCATATCATATTCTCCAAGTTGAATCTGAACCTTCAATTCATTCAATTTGTTCCTTATACTCCATGCATTTGTATTAAGAACACTTATTTGGGCCACACTCCTTCTGCTCCAATGTTTTATTCACAAATGTTTTATGTTTCTCTCCTGCTTTAATTACTTTACATCTTTTAGTTTTCCCTTTACCTCTAGTGTCTAAAGCACAATTTCTGACGATTATTCCACTTACTCCCCTTTCATTTGTTTTCGAACTTCACTTATACTACCTTTCCCACTTGAGCTCTCTTTCCCTGCCCTAGTTGTCCTTTCTACTCAGACTCCAGTCCCAGCCTGGTTCAGGTGGAACCCGTTCCTTTCTGTCCCAGTACTGGTGCTAGTGTTCCACGAAAGGTAGGCCATCTTTCCCACAACACTCCATCAGCCACATGTTCACCTCCCTAATCTGCTTATCCCTATGCCAATTTGCATGTGACTCGGGTAAGAATCCAGAGTTTATAACCCTTGATGTCCTGATCTTTAATTTAGCTCCTTGTTTCTTGTACTCTTCAAACAGGACTTCTTGCCTACTCTTTCCTGTATTGGTGGCCCCAACATAGACCACAATAACTGGATCCATCCTGTCCCTCTCCAATATCCTTTCAAGCCAGTTTGAGATGTCCCTCACCCTGGGACAAGTTAGATAAAATACCATGTGGATCCTCAATCCTGCTTACAAAGGATGCTATCTGTCCTCCTAATTACTGAATCCATTGGATTATTGAACTTTACTCAAAGACAATATTGAAGCTGGCCTGATTTCATCTTCATTTCAACCTTTGTTGCACAGATCTTTATATCAGAGCCAGGAAAATTCAGTCGGAAGGTTAAAGTTTGGGTCCAAGAATACTGGAACTTCAACGATTCAGTGGCTATAGCACTGTTTGCTGTTGGATTTGGTTTACGTTGGACTGACCAGCCACTACAAACAGCTGGAAGGATTATATACTCCCTGGACATTATATTTTGGTTTGTGAGGCTTCTGGACTTCTTTGCAGTGAATCAGCATGCAGGGCCATACTTGACAATGATTGGGAGAATGGTAAGTATTTAATAATCTTCAGTGTATCCTTTCATTTAAAAATAAGCTGTTTTCACCATTAAGTAGATATGAATGTGTTAACATATATTTCCAACATCTATTTTTCTCAATTATATTAAAGCTCGCATGTATACGTTTATGATTGTATTTTCATGCTGGTCAATTTCTTGTATTAGAAATCTGAACAAATCACAATTTGATTGGATTGCATGGGGTAGATTTCTACTTCATAGTATAAATTAGGTGACAGTGAATTGGCGGCTGGTTTTACATCTCACCCAATTTTTATTTCCATTCAGTTCAATAGAAATAAAAAATTGGAAAGATGTAAAATGAGCTGCCGATTCACGAGCACGCATTTACAGCATTGTACAAAGTCAAAATCTACCCCCGACCCCCTGGATGGTAAGACCAAGTGGGGTTTTCAGGTCAAGGCAGTTTAGACGGTGGGGATTAGTTGCACCTGGGTGTGCAAAAAAAAAGACTTGCATTTACAGAGCCTCATTCATGACCTCGGGACATTCCAAAGCGCTTTAAAGACAATGACGGACTTTTGAAGTGTAGTTACAGTTGTATTGTATGAAACAGACATTGCTCAGTCCACATTTTTAAATCAGACATTCTGGGGGGAATTTTATGCCATCTGCCGCAGCGGATTTGGTGGCATGTGGGGTAACATAATTAGGCGGGAGGTGTTTCTTCGGATTCCCAACGGCGGGATATTTTAGAGGAATTAAGTCAGCGGCAGGTTTGCAGCATTCTGGGGTTCCCCCACTGCTGTGGTGGATTGCAGCTTTGCATGCATTTAAATAAGATCGCAATTGTTGACAACGCGATCGGTAGGTGGCGCTGTTTTGGCACATGCGCAGATACAGCATGTGCCATGAAAACGTCACAGCCTGCGACTGTAGCAGCTGCCAGGACTAAAGATGGCGCTGCTCAAAAAATCACAGAGATGAAACCAAACAAACACATGGCAGAATACAATGGCCGGAGTGAGAGAGTGGAGCGGGCCGGGAGAGCAGCGCGGGGAGACCAGCGGTAGCGGTTCCGGTGGGGGGTGGGAGAAAGAGGGATGGGGGGAGAAAGAGGGGGGGGGGAGAGAGAGGGAGAGGGAGGGGGGGAGAGGGAGGGGGGGAGAGGGGGAGGGGGAGAGAGAGGGGGAGGGAGAGGGGGAGGGAGAGGGAGAGGGAGAGCGAGAGGGGGAGGGAGAGGGAGAGGGAGAGGGAGGGGGAGAGAGAGGGAGAGGGAGGGGGGGAGAGAGAGGGAGAGGGAGGGGGGAGAGAGAGG